>NC_057813.1:643976685-643995856 GCF_018294505.1 Triticum aestivum
AGTTCACCTTTTTAGGTATTTCAGTTTCAGGCTTGCATTATTCCTAGAGGCCCAAAGATTCAGTTCACCTTTCTAGGTATTTCACTTTCAAGCTTGCATTATTTCTAGAGGCCCAAAGATTCAGTTCACCTTTCTAGGTATTTCAGTTTCAGGCTTGCATTATTTCTAGAGGCCCAAAGATTCAGTTCACCTTTCTAGGTATTTTAGTTATAGGCTTGCATTATTTCTAGAGGCCCAAAGATTAAGTTCCCAGTCGGCGGCAAGCGGCCCTGGTACCCATGCCGGTGTTGACCTCAACTCGCAAGGGCCAGCGTCGGAGGGGTTCCCGAGGCTTGGGCTCTACAGAGCCTTCCTCCAGAGCAACGATGGCGAGCTCCTCCCTCGGTGCATCAGGGGCTCCGGTCTCCCTCCCTATCGTGAATGACTTCCGTGATGAGTTAGCTTATTCTTTGTTTCATGAAGTGTTTTTTTATTTTTTGAAGCTTGATTGACGACTTGTATGTTTAAGTGGGATATCTCATTTGTATGGACAAAGTAAAAATTATCATGTTTTGCATGCTTGATTTGTATAGATGGTTCGTTTATGTCAATTGTGAGCGGGAGGAGGCCACAGAAGATCCGGCCACAAATCCGGCAGGAAATAGGGTCCAAAGTAGTCAAATGATTGAGATAATGGCCCTGTTTGGATCATGGGGTTAGAGCTAGTTTAGGTTAGTTGGGGGCTCAAATAACCCAAAACTATCCAAACAGGGAGGGTTAGAGTGGGTTAGTTCCATCTAGCCCAACTATCCTGGTGCAGAGGTGCTTATTTGGGTTAGAGTGGGTTAGAAAATAACTCTAACTCTAACTGTATTAGAGTATCCAAACAGGGCGGTTTAGAGTTAGTTCAGGGTTAGAATCTAACTCTAACCTCTAACTGAGTTAGAGTTCTCCTCGTCTCGGTTCATCGCCATCATACTTTCCCCATTCCTGTGTTTTTAGTATCCTGCGAATCAAAGAGGCCCTTTTTTTGCGGGAAAAATCAAAGAGGCCCTTAGACTGGTTTTGGTCTGGTCATTTTTTATAAACGTGTTATGTCCAAAATTTAATGAACCTGCTCCAGTTTCCACGAAAATAATCCGGTTTCATGTACTAATTCATTCATTTATTTATTCTTCTGCGGGGGGTTTCCATGTAATTCGTGAGGTCTGAAATGTAAAGTACCCCGGCATATGCTCCGAGTCGTGCATGCACTACGACCCAGATGCTCTATGTCCCACATGTCGGCAAATGGGAGCACGTAGAAATAGCCTAGGAGTACATATAGGAGGATAAATGCGTGAAAAAATATGTACTGTGAACTGTGAAGTGTAGCCGCGGTTCGAAAAGGAGACCTAAAGTGATGACAGCTATAGGTCGCACGCACCCAACTTGTGGTACTAGACATACGACTAATTTTTCCCTCAAAAAAAAGAGGCACGAGTGCTCGGTACTTATATTCTATAAACACGAGTCCCATCTGACAACAGCGTCCGTGATACAGCTAGCTCTCCTCCCTCGTTTCTCTCTTCTAATTCTAAACTCGGCCGACGCCCGGTGGGCGGGGTGGGTTTGCTCAACTGCGGCCCCACCTCACAGTGAAAACGTTATGACTGGAATAAAAATGCCATATACTCCCTCCGTTCATAAATATTCCCTCTGTCCGAAAATACTTGTCGAAGGAATGGACGTATCTAGACGTATTTTAGTGTTAGATACATCCATTTTTAGTCATTTTTATGACAAGTATTTCTGGACGGAGGGAGTATAAGCCTTTTTAGATACTATTTCAAATGGAATACAGCATACAGATGTATGTAGACATAGTTTAGAGTGTAGATTCACTCATTTTGCTCCGTATGTAGTATTCACTTGCTGGAATCTTTAGAAAGACTTATATTTGGGAATGGAGGGAGTACTATACTAATAAAACATTAAGGCCACGAGGCGATGCAGTGCTGGTTACAGGAGGCAAGAAGAAGAGATGCATCCATCGATGATGTCCACCTCCTCGACTCAGGGCGCCGGCCCACCGAACGGCGCCTAAGTAGGAGTGGCTTTCGTGGCCAGGTCGACGTGCTTCTGAAAAATGGCGTCCAAAGATTCCAGCTGCTGGAAGAAGGCCAATGTCTTCATGTCCTCGCTTGCCTTGTAGTGGCCTATGTAGACGATTTCCTCGTAGACGTGGATGTGCAGGTGGACGGTTTCTTGCATGGCGAGGCGCTACGCGGCGAGCGCGGCCTCGAGGTGCACACTCTTCGTCGCAACCTCCGGCACCTGCAGGGCCACCAGGGCTTGAAAGAGTTTGTCACCATGGAGGTCGATGAGGGTGGCAGGCAATGAGGAGCCTGGGCGCGCGGGCTGGAGCAGTACGGCAAGGTCGTCCGCGTGCTTCTTGACGGCGGTGAACTTGCGGATGGAGTTGACCATCATGTCATCCATGCAAGAGGTGAAGCCGGCGTCGGCGAGGGCTATGATGCCTGCGGTCGCCAGCACCATCTGGAAACGCTGCATGGTGTGGGGCCGCAGGCCGGCGCCTTGGATGATTTGGCATAGCCGGCTGCCGCTCGCGTCCATCGCCTCCATAGGTGCTTGTGGCTTCTGGTCACTTGGTCTTGGATTGGAGTGAGCAGTGTTGCGTGGAGACTTGGGAGTAGATGGATTGGAGTGGTGGGGCGCGTTTATTATATGAGAGTCCAAACTCTGTTGCATTCACATCGTGCTGGCTCTATTCTGCTTCTCCAATTAATTCCCTCTGCATGTAATTGAGGATGCATCATTGACCGTTCAACGTCTCAGGAACCTCTACCCTCTCCCTCCTTGGCATTCAAGCACCTATGGACCCGTCGACGACGAGGTGCGGTGACTTCGTAAATTTCAAGATGATAGTGCCGTGTGTGTGTGCATTCATAGGGGTGAGTATATGCGCGTGTATATGAGCGCTTGCGTCTGTACTGTGTCAAAAAACGTAAATGCCTGTCAAAAAGAGACTAGTCAGTATACTCAATATTGTGCACCTCAGAGAGGAAAATGATAGAACTAGTATGTATTTATTTACGATGCAGATTCACTCATTTTTCTCCATATGTACTCCGTCTCGTTGTAGTCTAGTCACTTGTTGAAATCTCTAGAAGGGCAAATACTCCTTTATGGTTTACAGGGCTATACTAGCAAGTAGTTGTAGTACAATAGTGGGCTCTTGTCTCATGCAACGCCCGGTTTGCGCTTGGCTCTTCGCCTCTTCGAGAAAACAAACAATGATGTTACTACTACTGCTTCTACAGTGTCGAATCCACTTCTGCATGTCCGTCCACCGCGAGCGGGACGGATAGCTTGTTGTATACTACTAAGCAAAAGCATGTCCTTGTTTGCGAGCAACCGCGCGCATGGGCGAGGGAGAAGGCGTGTAGTAAAATCAAGCTTCTCCTTGTTGTACGAGTTGACGCGATACATCATAGCACTGGCCCCACATGCTTGCCTCTAAACATGGCTGAAAGACCCGCATTGTACAATATACTCCCTCCGTTCCTAATTGAAAGTCTTTGTAGAGATTTCTCTATGGACCACATACGGATGTATCTAGATGCATTTTAGAGTATAGATTCACTCATTTTGCTCCGTATGTGGTCTATAGTGGAATCTCTCCAAAGACTTATATTTAGGTCCGGCTTGAAAGAGTTTGTCACCATGGAGGCCGATGAGGGTGGCAGGCAATGAGGAGCCTGGGCGCGCGGGCTGGAGCAGTACGGCAAGGTCGTCCGCGCGCTTCTTGACGGCGGTGAACTTGCGGATGGAGTTGACCATCATGTCGTCCATGCGAGAGGTGAAGCCGGCGTCGGCGAGGGCTATGATGCCTGCGGTCGCCAGCACCGTCTGGAAACGCTGCACAGTGCGGGGCCGCAGGCCGGCGCCTTGGATGATTTGGCATAGCCAGCTGCCGCTCGCGTCCATCGCCTCCATAGGTGCTTGTGGCTTCTGGTCACTTGGTCTTGGATTGGAGTGAGCAGTGTTGCGCGGAGACTTGGGAGTAGATGGATTGGAGTGGTGGGGCGCCTTTATTATATGAGAGTCCAAACTCTGTTGCATTCACATCGTGCTGGCTCTATTCTGCTTCTCCAATTAATTCCCTCTGCATGTAATTGAGGATGCATCATTGACCGTTCAACGTCTCAGGAACCTCTACCCTCTCCCTCCTTGGCATTCAAGCACCTATGGACCCGTCGATGACGAGGTGCGGTGACTTCGTAAATTTCAAGATGATAGTGCCGTGAGTGTGTGCGTTCATAGGGGTGAGTATATGCGCGTGTATATGAGCGCTTGCGTCTGTACTGTGTCAAAAAACGTAAATGCCTGTCAAAAAGAGACTAGTCAGTATACTCAATATTGTGCACCTCGCAGAGGAAAATGATAGAACTAGTACGTATTTATTTACAGTGCAGATTCACTCATTTTTCTCCATATGTACTCCGTCTCGTTGTAGTCTAGTCACTTGTTGAAATCTCTAGAAGGGCAAATACTCCTTTCTGGTTTACAGGGCTATACTAGCAAGTAGTTGTAGTACAATAGTGGGCTCACATAGCAATTTTGTCTCATGCAACGTCCGGTTTGCGCTTGGCTCTTCGCCTCTTCGAGAAAACGAACAATGATGTTACTACTACTGCTTCTACAGTGTCGAATCCACTTCTGCATGTCCGTCCACCGCGAGCGGGACGGATAGCTTGTTGTATACTACTAAGCAAAATCATGTCCTTGTTTGCGAGCAACCGCGCGCATGGGCGAGGGAGAAGGCATGTAGTAAAATCAAGCTTCTTCTTGTTGTACGAGTTGACGCGATACATCATAGCACTGGCCCCACATGCTTGCCTCTAAACATGGCTGAAAGACCCGCAGTGTACAATATACTCCCTCCATTCCTAAATGTAAGTCTTTGTAGAGATTTCTCTATGGACCACATATGGATGTATCTAGATGCATTTTAGAGTATAGATTCACTCATTTTGCTCCGTATGTGGTCCATAGTGGAATCTCTCCAAAGACTTATATTTAGGTCCGGCTTGAAAGAGTTTGTCACCATGGAGGTCGATGAGGGTGGCAGGCAATGAGGAGCCTGGGCGCGCGGGCTGGAGCAGTACGGCAAGGTCGTCCGCGCGCTTCTTGACGGCGGTGAACTTGCGGATGGAGTTGACCATCATGTCGTCCATGCGAGAGGTGAAGCCGGCGTCGGCGAGGGCTATGATGCCTGCGGTCGCCAGCACCGTCTGGAAACGCTGCATGGTGCCGGGCCGCAGGCCGGCGCCTTGGATGATTTGGCATAGCCGGCTGCCGCTCGCGTCCATCGCCTCCATAGGTGCTTGTGGCTTCTGGTCACTTGGTCTTTGATTGGAGTGAGCAGTGTTGCGTGGAGACTTGGGAGTAGATGGATTGGAGTGGTGGGGCGTGTTTATTATATGAGAGTCCAAACTCTGTTGCATTCACATCGTGCTGGCTCTATTCTGCTTCTCCAATTAATTCCCTCTGCATGTAATTGAGGATGCATCATTGACCGTTCAACGTCTCAGGAACCTCTACCCTCTCCCTCCTTGGCATTCAAGCACCTATGGACCCGTCGACGACGAGGTGCGGTGACTTCGTAAATTTCAAGATGATAGTGTCGTGTGTGTGTGCATTCATAGGGGTGAGTATATGCGCGTGTATATGAGCGCTTGCGTCTGTACTGTGTCAAAAAACGTAAATGCCTGTCAAAAAGAGACTAGTCAGTATACTCAATATTGTGCACCTCGGAGAGGAAAATGATAGAACTAGTACGTATTTATTTACGATGCAGATTCACTCATTTTTCTCCATATGTACTCCGTCTCGTTGTAGTCTAGTCACTTGTTGAAATCTCTAGAAGGGCAAATACTCCTTTCTGGTTTACAGGGCTATACTAGCAAGTAGTTGTAGTACAATAGTGGGCTCACATAGCAATTTTGTCTCATGCAACGCCCGGTTTGCGCTTGGCTCTTCGCCTCTTCGAGAAAACAAACAATGATGTTACTACTACTGCTTCTACAGTGTCGAATCCACTTCTGCATGTCCGTCCACCACGAGCGGGACGGATAGCTTGTTGTATACTACTAAGCAAAAGCCTGTCCTTGTTTGCGAGCAACCGCGCGCATGGGCGAGGGAGAAGGCGTGTAGTAAAATCAAGCTTCTCCTTGTTGTACGAGTTGACGCGATACATCATAGCACTGGCCCCACATGCTTGCCTCTAAACATGGCTGAAAGACCCGCATTGTACAATATACTCCCTCCGTTCCTAAATGAAAGTCTTTGTAGAGATTTCTCTATGGACCACATACGGATGTATCTAGATGCATTTTAGAGTATAGATTCACTCATTTTGCTCCGTATGTGGTCTATAGTGGAATCTCTCCAAAGACTTATATTTAGGTCCGGCTTGAAAGAGTTTGTCACCATGGAGGCCGATGAGGGTGGCAGGCAATGAGGAGCCTGGGCGCGCGGGCTGGAGCAGTACGGCAAGGTCGTCCGCGCGCTTCTTGACGGCGGTGAACTTGCGGATGGAGTTGACCATCATGTCGTCCATGCGAGAGGTGAAGCCGGCGTCGGCGAGGGCTATGATGCCTGCGGTCGCCAGCACCGTCTGGAAACGCTGCACAGTGCGGGGCCGCAGGCCAGCGCCTTGGATGATTTGGCATAGCCAGCTGCCGCTCGCGTCCATCGCCTCCATAGGTGCTTGTGGCTTCTGGTCACTTGGTCTTGGATTGGAGTGAGCAGTGTTGCGCGGAGACTTGGGAGTAGATGGATTGGAGTGGTGGGGCGCCTTTATTATATGAGAGTCCAAACTCTGTTGCATTCACATCATGCTGGCTCTATTCTGCTTCTCCAATTAATTCCCTCTGCATGTAATTGAGGATGCATCATTGACCGTTCAACGTCTCAGGAACCTCTACCCTCTCCCTCCTTGGCATTCAAGCACCTATGGACCCGTCGATGACGAGGTGCGGTGACTTCGTAAATTTCAAGATGATAGTGCCGTGAGTGTGTGCGTTCATAGGGGTGAGTATATGCGCGTGTATATGAGCGCTTGCGTCTGTACTGTGTCAAAAAACGTAAATGCCTGTCAAAAAGAGACTAGTCAGTATACTCAATATTGTGCACCTCGCAGAGGAAAATGATAGAACTAGTACGTATTTATTTACGGTGCAGATTCACTCATTTTTCTCCATATGTACTCCGTCTCGTTGTAGTCTAGTCACTTGTTGAAATCTCTAGAAGGGCAAATACTCCTTTCTGGTTTACAAGGCTATACTAGCAAGTAGTTGTAGTACAATAGTGGGCTCACATAGCAATTTTGTCTCATGCAACGTCCGGTTTGCGCTTGGCTCTTCGCCTCTTCGAGAAAACGAACAATGATGTTACTACTACTGCTTCTACAGTGTCGAATCCACTTCTGCATGTCCGTCCACCGCGAGCGGGACGGATAGCTTGTTGTATACTACTAAGCAAAAGCCTGTCCTTGTTTGCGAGCAACCGCGCGCATGGGCGAGGGAGAAGGCGTGTAGTAAAATCAAGCTTCTCCTTGTTGTACGAGTTGACGTGATACATCATAGCACTGGCCCCACATGCTTGCCTCTAAACATGGCTGAAAGACCCGAAGTGTACAATATACTCCCTCCGTTCCTAAATGTAAGTCTTTGTAGAGATTTCTCTATGGACCACATACGGATGTATCTAGATGCATTTTAGAGTATAGATTCACTCATTTTGCTCCGTATGTGGTCTATAGTGGAATCTCTCCAAAGACTTATATTTAGGTCCGGCTTGAAAGAGTTTGTCACCATGGAGGCCGATGAGGGTGGCAGGCAATGAGGAGCCTGGGCGCGCGGGCTGGAGCAGTACGGCAAGGTCGTCCGCGCGCTTCTTGACGGCGGTGAACTTGCGGATTGAGTTGACCATCATGTCGTCCATGCGAGAGGTGAAGCCGGCGTCGGCGAGGGCTATGATGCCTGCGGTCACCAGCACCGTCTGGAAACGCTGCACAGTGCGGGGCCGCAGGCCGGCGCCTTGGATGATTTGGCATAGCCAGCTGCCGCTCGCGTCCATCGCCTCCATAGGTGCTTGTGGCTTCTGGTCACTTGGTCTTGGATTGGAGTGAGCAGTGTTGCGCGGAGACTTGGGAGTAGATGGATTGGAGTGGTGGGGCGCCTTTATTATATGAGAGTCCAAACTCTGTTGCATTCACATCGTGCAGGCTCTATTCTGCTTCTCCAATTAATTCCCTCTGCATGTAATTGAGGATGCATCATTGACCGTTCAACGTCTCAGGAACCTCTACCCTCTCCCTCCTTGGCATTCAAGCACCTATGGACCCGTCGATGACGAGGTGCGGTGACTTCGTAAATTTCAAGATGATAGTGCCGTGAGTGTGTGCGTTCATAGGGGTGAGTATATGCACGTGTATATGAGCGCTTGCGTCTGTACTGTGTCAAAAAACGTAAATGCCTGTCAAAAAGAGACTAGTCAGTATACTCAATATTGTGCACCTCGCAGAGGAAAATGATAGAACTAGTACGTATTTATTTACGATGCAGATTCACTCATTTTTCTCCATATGTACTCCGTCTCGTTGTAGTCTAGTCACTTGTTGAAATCTCTAGAAGGGCAAACTCCTTTCTGGTTTATAGGGCTATACTAGCAAGTAGTTGTAGTACAATAGTGGGCTCACATAGCAATTTTGTCTCATGCAACGTCCGGTTTGCGCTTGGCTCTTCGCCTCTTCGAGAAAACGAACAATGATCTTACTACTACTGCTTCTACAGTGTCGAATCCACTTCTGCATGTCCGTCCACCGCGAGCGGGACGGATAGCTTGTTGTATACTACTAAGCAAAAGCATGTCCTTGTTTGTGAGCAACCGCGCGCATGGGCGAGGGAGAAGGCATGTAGTAAAATCAAGCTTCTCCTTGTTGTACGAGTTGACGCGATACATCATAGCACTGGCCCCACATGCTTGCCTCTAAACATGGCTGAAAGACCCGCAGTGTACAATATACTCCCTCCGTTCCTAAATGTAAGTCTTTGTAGAGATTTCTCTATGGACCACATATGGATGTATCTAGATGCATTTTAGAGTATAGATTCACTCATTTTGCTCCGTATGTGGTCCATAGTGGAATCTCTCCAAAGACTTATATTTAGGTCTGGCTTGAAAGAGTTTGTCACCATGGAGGTCGATGAGGGTGGCAGGCAATGAGGAGCCTGGGCGCGTGGGCTGGAGCAGTACGGCAAGGTCGTCCGCGCGCTTCTTGACGGCGGTGAACTTGCGGATGGAGTTGACCATCATGTCGTCCATGCGAGAGGTGAAGCCAGCGTCGGCGAGGGCTATGATGCCTGCGGTCGCCAGCACCGTCTGGAAATGCTACATGGTGCGGGGCCGCAGGCCGGCGCCTTGGATGATTTGGCATAGCCGGCTGCCGCTCGCGTCCATCGCCTCCATAGGTGCTTGTGGCTTCTGGTCACTTGGTCTTGGATTGGAGTGAGCAGTGTTGCGCGGAGACTTGGGAGTAGATGAATTGGAGTGGTGGGGCGCGTTTATTATATGAGAGTCCAAACTCTATTGCATTCACATCGTGCTGGCTCTATTCTGCTTCTCCAATTAATTCCCTCTGCATGTAATTGAGGATGCATCATTGACCGTTCAACGTCTCAGGAACCTCTACCCTCTCCCTCCTTGGCATTCAAGCACCTATGGACCCGTCGACGACGAGGTGCGGTGACTTCGTAAATTTCAAGTTGATAGTGTCGTGCGTGTGTGCATTCATAGGGGTGAGTATATGCGTGTGTATATGAGCGCTTGCGTCTGTACTGTGTCAAAAAACGTAAATGCGTGTCAAAAAGAGACTAGTCAGTATACCCAATATTGTGCACCTCGGAGAGGAAAACGATAGAACTAGTACGTATTTATTTACGATGCAGATTCACTCATTTTTCTCCATACGTACTCCGTCTCGTTGTAGTCTAGTCACTTGTTGAAATCTCTAGAAGGGCAAATACTCCTTTCTGGTTTACAGGGCTATACTAGCAAGTAGTTGTAGTACAATAGTGGGCTCACATAGCAATTTTGTCTCATGCAACGTTCGGTTTGCGCTTGGCTCTTCGCCTCTTCGAGAAAACGAACAATGATGTTACTACTACTGCTTCTACAGTGTCGAATCCACTTCTGCATGTCCGTCCACCGCGAGCGGGACAGATAGCTTGTTGTATACTACTAAGCAAAAGCCTGTCCTTGTTTGCGAGCAACCGCGCACATGGGCGAGGGAGAAGGCGTGTAGTAAAATCAAGCTTCTCCTTGTTGTACGAGTTGACGCGATACATCATAGCATTGGCCCCACATGCTTGCCTCTAAACATGGCTGAAAGACCCGCATTGTACAATATACTCCCTCCGTTCCTAAATGTAAGTCTTTGTAGAGATTTCTCTATGGACCACATACGGATGTATCTAGATGCATTTTAGAGTATAGATTCACTCATTTTGCTCCGTATGTGGTCTATAGTGGAATCTCTCCAAAGACTTATATTTAGGTCCGGCTTGAAAGAGTTTGTCACCATGGAGGCCGATGAGGGTGGCAGGCAATGAGGAGCCTGGGCGCGCGGGCTGGAGCAGTACGGCAAGGTCGTCCGCGCGCTTCTTGACGGCGGTGAACTTGCGGATGGAGTTGACCATCATGTCGTCCATGCGAGAGGTGAAGCCGGCGTCGGCGAGGGCTACGATGCCTGCGGTCTCCAGCACCGTCTGGAAACGCTGCACAGTGCGGGGCCGCAGGCCGGCGCCTTGGATGATTTGGCATAGCCAGCTGCCGCTCGCGTCCATCGCCTCCATAGGTGCTTGTGGCTTCTGGTCACTTGGTCTTGGATTGGAGTGAGCAGTGTTGCGCGGAGACTTGGGAGTAGATGGATTGGAGTGGTGGGGCGCCTTTATTATATGAGAGTCCAAACTCTGTTGCATTCACATCGTGCTGGCTCTATTCTGCTTCTCCAATTAATTCCCTCTGCATGTAATTGAGGATGCATCATTGACCGTTCAACGTCTCAGGAACCTCTACCCTCTCCCTCCTTGGCATTCAAGCACCTATGGACCCGTCGATGACGAGGTGCGGTGACTTCGTAAATTTCAAGATGATAGTGCCGTGAGTGTGTGCGTTCATAGGGGTGAGTATATGCGCGTGTATATGAGTGCTTGCGTCTGTACTGTGTCAAAAAACGTAAATGCCTGTCAAAAAGAGACTAGTCAGTATACTCAATATTGTGCACCTCGGAGAGGAAAATGATAGAACTAGTACGTATTTATTTACAGTGCAGATTCACTCATTTTTCTCCATATGTACTCCGTCTCGTTGTAGTCTAGTCACTTGTTGAAATCTCTAGAAGGGCAAATACTCCTTTCTGGTTTACAGGGCTATACTAGCAAGTAGTTGTAGTACAATAGTGGGCTCACATAGCAATTTTGTCTCATGCAACGTCCGGTTTGCGCTTGGCTCTTCGCCTCTTCGAGAAAACGAACAATGATGTTACTACTACTGCTTCTACAGTGTCGAATCCACTTCTGCATGTCCGTCCACCGCGAGCGGGACGGATAGCTTGTTGTATACTACTAAGCAAAAGCATGTCCTTGTTTGCGAGCAACCGCACGCATGGGCGAGGGAGAAGGCATGTAGTAAAATCAAGCTTCTCCTTGTTGTTCGAGTTGACGCGATACATCATAGCACTGGCCCCACATGCTTGCCTCTAAACATGGCTGAAAGACCCGCAGTGTACAATATACTCCCTCCATTCCTAAATGTAAGTCTTTGTAGAGATGTCTCTATGGACCACATACGGATGTATCTAGATGCATTTTAGAGTATAGATTCACTCATTTTGCTCCGTATGTGGTCCATAGTGGAATCTCTCCAAAGACTTATATTTAGGAACGAAGGGAGTATTGGTTGCAACCTCTAACATTTACCCACCACAAATTAAAATATATGTGGCCGTATGCATTGTTCTGATGCAGAGGCTGGGGAGTCCCCCCTTTTCGAAAAAAACAAATTAAAATATATATTCCTGTCTTGACTAGATGAGCGTGCAAACTACAATCACCATGGTGACAGGTAGGGCCAGAAGACTATTTAAAAAAAATTAAACTTCGAGACGGCCATATAGCATGGAGCCGATCCAAACGATTTTAAGCTTACAAGCACGGTACATGCTATCCTAGACTACTCTACAAATGAAACTGCCACACGAGCGCCGGGCTGCGCTTGGCTCTTCGCCTCTTCGGGAAGTCGAACAATGATGGAGTACTACTGCACTGGAGGAGTACTACAGTATGCTTCTGGCCATCGGACACCGATTGAACTGCTGCATGTCCACCACGTGCGGGAGGGAGAGCGTGTAACGAAAGCTTCTCCTAGTCTTGCCAGCCACCACGCTCATGGGCGAGGGAGGGACGCTCCTGCCTTTGCGTGTATGACATGTGGGCCCGAGAGGTGGGTGGCCAACCTGTCACACTGCCAAAGGGACATGCAGTTAAGTCCGCGAGGGAGAGGATAATCAAACTTCTCGTTGATGTACGAGTTGACGCGACACATCAAAGCACTGCACTCGATATATTTCAATAATTTGCGGTTGCTGATGCATTAATTACAAAATATGCATGCATGCCGTGACTCTCCTTTTGATACTTGCATGTATTGATTTAATGCACCTTGAAGTAGTACTCCCTCTGATTCCTTTTACTTTGCGTATAACTTTTTCTTGTTTTTCTCAGACTAGTTTGCGCGTCCGCGTTGGTTTCCATCTGTGCCCCCACTCGATTAGTTCTGCCCCCATTAATCGTGCTAGTTTCCAAAGCAGAAAAAGGCTACAGGCAAATGCATGCAGCCGGATGCGGCTTGACCGCCTGGGGAAGCCAACTCAAGCGAAAAGGAAGGACGACCAGCCAACCATTGCATGCGCATTTACTATCGATATTTATGCAGCTTACTCATGCGTAGGGGCAAATTTGTCCAGAAAACTCAAACTACTGCCTTCCTTGGTATGCGGGAGGAGAGTTATGCGCAAAGTATAAAATATGTGACGGTAAAGCTTTGTAATGCCCCGGCCCAAGCGAGAGATGGCTGTGCACGAGGAGGGCGAGATCATGTAGACGGAACAGGAACCGACGAGGGAGCTCACTAAGGTCTCCATGGACCTCACCGTGCTCCACTGCCCCTTGTGCCTCCGCCCCTTGACGCCTCCAGTGTATGAGGTTCAAATACACCTCGCCTGTTCAGCTGATTGAGCAAGGTGCAGGTTTCTTGATTGATGTGCTATTCGATTGATTTGTGCAGTGCAAGGGAGGGCACCTGGCCTGCACGGACTGCCGCATCGAGCGCCCTGAGAACCAGCTGCAGTGCCAGAAGTGCGAGCGCGGTGGTGGCTTCGACGTGCGGAGCACGGCGGTGGAAGCCGTCGTTCGGTCGTTGAGGGTGGTGTGCCCGCACGAAGGCTGTGGGCTCTACATCACTTACCACAAGCTCGCCGATCACTAGAGCGTGTGTCCGCTCGCGCCCTGCAAATGCCCCGTGCCCGTCTGCGGCTACGAAGGCCCGCCGCCGGTGCTCTACCACCACATCAGCAACGCGCATCCCATGCCCATGCACAGGATCCAGTACGGCAAGGTGCTCCAGCTGCAAGTGCCACTGTCGGAGCCACGGCTCTTGCTGTTCGCGAAGGAGGACGGCCGCGCGTTTTTCTTGGTCGGCGGCGTGCTCGACATCGGCACGCCTATCATCATGTCAGTGGTCTGCATCAGAGCGGGGGCGTCCCCATTGCCGCACTACGTGGCCAAGCTGTGGGCAAACAGCCCGCCGGGGGAGCCCAAAGGCACGACCGACGCCGTCAAGGTGGAAATGGAGGTGACAAGCAGCAAGGATCCTGGCGATGTCGACATGCAGGAGTTGACCTTCTTCACAGTTCCGCCCAAGCTGCTGGCCGGGGCTAAGCTGGTGTCCCTCCGCATTCAGATTGACAAGCTCACGTCCTAAATGTTTCTACAGTGCCTTCTGTTTATCTTAGTAATATGCTAATATAGGGATTACCTCGGTCTACTTTAGCTTAAGAAATGGTGGGTTTTGGTGGCGATGCAGCAATTACTTTGACATCAGATCAGTAATTTCCAACAGTCGAATGGATATTTTGTGTCTGTTGGATATAAAGTTCCTTTGGGTAAGAAGTACTAGATAAAAGGAGATGTATGTAGACGTATTTTAGTTTTAGATATGTCCCTTTTTATCCATTTTGATGAAAAGCACTCCCTCCGTTCCACAATACATGCCTTCCATTTGTCAAAATATAGATATATCTAGACATGTTTTAGTATATAGGTACATTCATGATAGAGTCAGTCAGATGGGTGAGAACACTACAATTCGTAGCTACAGATGCGTGTGTGACTCCCAGATGCAGAAGCCGGGGGCCATCATCCTCCTTTTCGAGAAAAAATAGATGCGTGTGTGAGAGGACGAGTGTGTGCATGCACCTCTTCTCTTCCTGTATAACGTACTCCCTCCGTCCGAAAATACTTGTCATCAAAATGGACAAAAAGGGATGCATCTAGAACTAAAATACATCTACATACATCCCCTTTTATTCATTTCGATGACAAGTATTTCTGGACAGAGGGAGTACTAAACTCAGAGTACAAGTTTTTGTGGGTGGCACGATGGTGCGTGCGAGAAGTCCCGAGAGATAGGTTTAATGCGTCTAAAAAAAGACTAGCCTATAACTCGCCACGCGGCTATTCCTGTCGAATGCCTCATTAACCGTAAGATATGTATACGACGGTGCCAGTTATTGCACGTACATAGTAGAAAAAGTACACCACGGCTAAGAACACGTGCCCACGTAACGCCATCAGGGAATAGTGTCGCACTTTGAAACTAGAACCGTCAATAAATTTTGAGCTTGCGTCTCGTCACATTCCAAATTACTCCATGCTATATTGAATTGCAAACCTGTTCACACCGATCACAACCTAAACGGTTTCCCACTTAGGAGCGTATTAGCACTCGGTTATAAATACTAGTATGCCAAGATGACTGCACATTCCTCCTCAACTCCTCATCCACAAAAACAAACAAGTCATTCAGCATCCTTCCCTTGCATCTGCCATGGCCAGCGTGAGTTCTGGGTCAAGAGATTTCCACCAGGGAGAGGCGCGTATGGATGCGGAAGCACGAGAGATGTCCCGCCTTGCTGCGAAAGCAGCCGACATGTCCCGCCGCGCGGAAGTAGCAGCACAGAGGTCCCGCCGCACCGTTGAAGCAGCACAGAGGTCCCGCCGCGCCGTCGATGCAGCAGACTGGTCCGGCCGTGCCGCGGAAGCAGCAGAGATGTCTCGCCGTGCCGCGAATGCAGAAGAGATGTCCCGCCGCGCCACGGCATCCTGGGAAAATTTCTCGCGGGCAGGCGACGATTGTTACAGGCGCATGCATGCGATCGTCCATAGCCAGATGGATCAGATCTCCGGCTGGGCGAGGTTGCAGGACGACATGAAAGCCTCGTTTGAACAGGCTACCGGCGTCATCCGGCAACTAAGGGAGGGCAATGAGAGGCTCCGGGCCGAGCGTGACTTGCTAAGGGCAAAGATCGTCCGAAGTGCAGACCAGCAGGAGGAGACTAGTGCCTTGTTGAAGAGGATCGGCGTCATCCTCAAGAAACTTATGGATGAGAATGACATGCTCCGCATCGAGCGCCAAAGGCTGGTGGAGGAATCCGTGGATGTTCTCAAGCTGCGTCTTGAGGACACGAAAGAGCTCATCACCGCTCGCCGCGGAGACTAGTTCCCGCAGCCTGCAGCAACGCATCAAGAAATAGGTCAGCGAGCCAGATCCTTGTCTTCCTTCTTCTTTTGCCCTTGTGTATTTCGGGCGTAGCCGCATGTGGCTTTTTTAATTATCTTTCTAATTATGTAAGACAATTAATCGTCCTTATATATTCATCAGTCTTGGTATAAGTCGCAGTAGATGTTATATAGGTCCGTCGGATCTTACATCAAGATCCGTGCTTTCATATTTTCTTTTTTCTCTCTTAAATCTTAGTCGAGTGAGACATAGCCACGCCATTAAACAGAGGCTCGGGCGCCATTAATGGAGACCTTGGGAGAGAGGTAGACAACAGATGAAGGTCAAAGGGCTCTCCTCCCGATAAGCACGCGCAGGGGTCTGATCGCACGCCTCTCGTACTCAAATAGCTACCATGCATGGCGCCTCCTAGCTAATAAAAAATGGGGACGCGTGGCGGCATGTAAATGGTAGTAAATGAAATGCCCACGGTTTCAATAATACTTGTGTTTCCGATTGTAACGTGACAACACTTGTTCCAAAATGACTTTGTTTATTGTTAATGTGCGCGCCTTCGCAAATCGGACATGGCACCAAGCCAAGTTTCATTATTTTCATGTGTGTTTTGGATTTACAGGAATTAAAAAACTAAGTTTCTCAATGTTTCCAGCCCAGCCACGACGCCCAGAATTTTGAATTTCATTCCCATTTCTTGCATGGAACCTAGAAATTTACCCGAGGACACACATGTGATTTTTCAACCAACTTTGGTGCACTGGAACGTGTGCTTGTATTTCAAATTTGAATTATGCACACAAAGGTGACACGTTCCCTCTGAGAACCACGAGCCTTCTTGAGAGAAGCTCTGATTTGCAAGAAGCTTATACCAAAATTTGTCCCTATTCGGCCAATTTTTTTACCACGGCATGGTACTACCATGACATGACACCATGCCAAGTATCATTATTTTAAAACCAAGTTTCTCAATGTTCTCGACCGAGCCACGATGCCCAGATGTTTGAATTTTATTCTCATTTTTTGCATGGGACCTAGAAATTCACCCGAGGACACAAATGTGATTTTTCAACCAACTTTGGTGCACGGGAGCATGTGCTTGTAGTTCAAATTTGAATTATGCACATTAAATGACCAAAAACTCAGTTGATGTGTAAAAAGGCCAAACGAAGCCGGAATGATTTCCAAAATTAAACAGGGCACTCATGTAGTTCTATGTTGCCTTTGTAAATAAACTCAAGGGGGACGGCGTATATCGTTTCGCACTCAAAGGTGGCATATTCCCTCTCAGAACCACGAGCCTTCTTGAGAGAAGCTTCAGTTTGCAAGAAGCTTATACCAAAATTTGTTCCTATTCGGCCAATTCTTTTACCGCAACATGGTAGTACCATGACATGACACCCATGCCAAGTTTCATGATTTTCAGACGTGTTTTGGATTTACAAGAATTTAAAAACCAAATTTCTCAATGTTCTCGGCCGAGCCACGATGCCCAGATGTTTGAATTTTATTCTCATTTCTTGCATGGGACCTAGAATTCACCCGAGGACACAAATGTGATTTTTCAACCAACTTTGGTGCACGAGAGCATGTGCTTGTAGTTCAAATTTGACTTATGCACATTAAATGACCAGAAACTCAATTAATGTATAAAAACGACAAACGAACCCAGAATAATTCCAAAATTTAACAGGGCACTCACGTAGTTCTATGTTGCCTTTGTTAATAAACTCAAGGGTGGGGGCAGTGTATATCGTTTTACACTCAAAGGTGGCACGTTACCTCTTAGAAACACGAGCTTCCAAATCGGCCCAATTTTTTACCACAACATGTTAGTGCCATTAAATGACTCCATGCCAAGTTTCTTGATTTCCAAACGAGTTTTGGATTTACATGAATTTAAAATCTAAGTTTCTCGACGTTCTCGGCTGACTCACGACGCCCAGATGTTTAAATTTCATTCTCATTTCTTCCATGGGACCTAGAAATTCAACCAAGGACACACATGTGATTTTCAACCAACTTTGGTGCACCGGAGCATGTGCATGCAGTTCATATCTAGATTATGCACTTTAAAAGTACAGAAACTCAATTAATGTATAAAAAGGCCAAACGAACCCGAAATAATTCCAAAATTTAACAGGGCGCTCATATAGTTCTATGTTGCCTCTGTAAAGAAAATCAGGGGGGATGCAGCGTATATCGTTTCGCACACAAAGGTGACACGTTCCCTCTCGGAACCACGAGGCTTGTTGAGAGAAGCTCCGGTTTGGCAAGAAGCTTATACCAAAACTTGTCCCAATTCAGCCAAAAATTATACATATGAAAACAGGGTTTAGATTATCCCGAACATCTCGCTACCTAGACCGATAATATACTATGATTTGAATTCAACATAAAATGGATACATATATTTGAATTGGAGAGCGTATGGTACATGTAGTTCATAGTCAAATATGATTACTGCTATATGCATGTTTTTTGTTATCAAGATAATATTTAAATTATTGTATAACTTGACAACAATCGTATTCAAATAAGCAAAATTGATTCAAATTTAGTCCATATGGTAGACGATAATATATATGTTCACATGGTGGAGTAAAATGTTCATATATGATGGAAGATCAAAATGTACGACTACATCAATTATAAACCGCAAGGTCACCTAACAATATATTCGAATTCAACATAACGTGGATTCAAAAATTGAAATTCGAGATCATGGCATCTGTAATCATATACAAAGGGACATTACTCTTTATTTGGTGGGAATTGATTTGTTTTTTGTTGTTGTTGAGGGAAGTGCGAATCGATTTGGTACTGTGCAGGGTAATCTTGTTCTCCCGTTTTTTTTTACATTTTTCTTGTAGTTTTTTCAATGGCATCTATAGCAATATAGTAAAAGGGGACATGACTCTCTTGTGTCTTGTATGAATTGTCTTTTTACACGTTAAGTTTGTTCTGCCGAATAAGGAATCCACACCTTGTTATCCCAAAATTTTCAAGCTCGAGTATCTTTTCTCTCACCTGCTTTGAAACTCCCGCTTCTTCAACCCGTGTCGCGCCTTGTTATCCCGAAATTTGGACGTGCGCGAGAACTCCCTCCTCATCCGAAATCGCTCCCGTAGCCCAGACACACGAAATCCCCCATCTACCCCTCAGCCAGAAATGAAGCTCCACGTCGTGGTGTCAAAACCGGTGGGGGTACGCTGGTAACTTACCCTACATTTCAGACAAGCGCGTCCCTAAGCTTGGCTCCCCCTCCCCC
>NC_057813.1:643996294-643998300 GCF_018294505.1 Triticum aestivum
CACACTGAGGCCGCCAAAACCCGCGAAACCCCACGCTCCTCTGTCGGCCTCCCGACAGCCGCCCAGCCGGAGACTCTTCCCCGACTACGTCGTCCACCGCAATAGCTCGCCGTTCCTCATCAACCGCACCGGATGAGGATCTGTTATCAATCTCGTCATCCCGCCGGATCAGCCGCCCCGTCCTCCACCTCCAGGGAGTTGCCCCAATGTTCGCCTCGTCTATCGCGCCACCTCAATCCCCACAGCGCCGTCTTGACCTGCCCCACCGGAACCGCAACACCCTCACCAATTCCTCCGACGAAGACGATGCCAACTCGGTGCCACCAAGGAGGTTCTGCACTCACCGCTGCATTTTATCTTTTATTCGATCTCATGGGGCTGCCGGTACTCGATACCGAGCAGACATGGCGGGTCTCTCCCCCATGTCGTTGCTTCCTCGGCGGCGACTTCCACAACGGCACTAGCTACAGCTGCTCCGGCTCTCGCTCGCACTGCGGCTCTATTCTTGTTGTCGGTCGCGCTGCTGCACTGCTCCTGCTTTCGTTCATGCTGCTGCTCTGCTCTTGCTCTCGCGCGCGCTGCTGCTGCTGCTGCACGACCTCCGGCAGCTACAGGAGTTGCTGCTTTAGCACTCACTTGCGGTGCTACTGCACGACTTGCTCTCTGCTAGTGCATTCCCTGCTCGAGCCTCTGCTGATTTAGATCACTGCTTCTCTGCTACTAGTGCTCGAACGCCCTAAACATCTGTTGCAATGCTCTGTTACTAGTTCAATCAGTTTCGACAGTAATATTCAGTTTCGACTGTGAAGTTCATTTTCTTCAGTTAAGTTCAGAGTGAACAGTACTTACAGCATCTGTCGGAGTGGCCATGGCGCGGCTGATGTGTTTTACATCTAGCACTTTTTGGTGATGTATTTTACATCATCTAGTGCAGATGATATTAGGGTCCCACTTCAGATTAACGTTGTCTATCTTGTCATGCTTTAGCCTTGTTGCCGTACACCTTAGCGGAGCTGCTCCAACGACGGAACCGTCCATCACAGTGGAGCAGTACCCTCGGCGCCATTTCCAGAGGCCTCGGATCTTCTTCCCTGCCTCCGACAGTCACACCAGCATCATCACCATCATCCACGTCCAACCCAATGATACTGAGGTCCACAAGGCTATGCCAAAGAGGTTGTACACTCGTCGCATCACTTTGTTTCTCCATTCCTCTGTTCTTCCAATTCATGTGAGCCAAACACCCAGGTTGACTGAAATCCTATGTTTCCAAATGCTCTGTTTTGCACATGCATTCCTATCCTATTCTTGTGTTTTTCATGTCCCTGCGTTTATAGAATCCTCCAATTCTAAGGAGCCCTTAGAGATTTACTTCATTTTCAGATAGGTGTCAAAGAAAACTCTGTGTGTTATGTCCTGCTCCTGCCATGCCGTCATCCACCCCACCTGAGGTGCACCATCGACAGAAGCATTCACTGCAGCAGAGATCCCCCTGCAGACTTTCTTTCGCCGCCTCAGATCATCTTCCTCATTGCCGGCAGCCACGCCAACTGCATTACCATCATCGACTGAGCAGATGAACCTGAGGACTACACAGTTCCGGAAGAGGGGTCGCAGTCTTTCGTGTTTGCTTACGTTATACATCGGTTATTATTACCTGCTACTTTATCATTCAATCTTGAGTTTTGAATTCCCATGGGTCTCATATCGAGCCAGCAACGAATAGTATCTGTCTACTATATGGTTCATCTGGGGTCTTCTATGTGGTTCATGTTGGGTGGGCAACAAACAATAGATGATCCATTGTCTATCTTTTTAAACTGAAGCTATAATCTACCTGCTATCATTAGTTTTGGATCCATACACTCGTTTGCTACCATCAGTCTTGATTTTTGCATGCACCCTTAGGCCTTACAAAATCTAACAATTTTTATTATTATGCATGTCAGATATTGTACACAATCGTACTGAACATGTAGAGAAAAAGAGAAGATCATTGCGTGCGA
>NC_057813.1:643998552-644051531 GCF_018294505.1 Triticum aestivum
ATTCAGATGGAGATTCAGAAGAAGCCGACCATGCCTGTTTACCACCTGAGGTGTTTGCTCTAACCTGGCATGCTGATGTTGGTCATATCATGCATATGGCGCCTTGCATTGCTTACATTATACATCTTATATGTCATCTGCTTAGTTTAGATTTGCTTTGTGTGAATGCCACCTATTTGGTTTCTATATCATACTCCCACCATTCCTAAATATTTGTCTTTTTAGAGATTTCAACAAGTGACTACATACGGAACAAAATGAGTGAATCTACACTCTAAAATATGTCTATATACATCGGTATGTGGTAGTCCATTTGAAATCTCTAAAAAGACAAATATTTAGGAACGGAGGGAGTATATGGGAATTATGCAATGCCATCTTCTTTAGCCAGGCATCATATACGTGAATCATGCAATGCCATCCTGTTTAGCCAGTCATCGTATATGTGAATTGTATCGTGCCATATTTTTTTCCATAATGTATTCCATTTGTCAACAATGTTTATACATTCATCTACTCTTCCTGTGCATCAGCCATTTGAGTCGGTCATAGGAAAATCTGGAGTGAAAACAAGGTCTTCTGAGCAGTCAGTGCTACCTGTCGATGCAGATTTCTTGCTGGTTACAGATAGCTCCTCAGAGGAGGATTCAGAGAGAGATGACCAGTCGTATTCCCCCCCCCCCGAGGTGCATGCTCTGACTTGGCTGGGTTATATTGCTCATAATATGCATATGGTGTCTTGCATTGCCATGCCATCTGCTTAGATTAGACATGCTTTGTGTGAATGCCTCCTGTTTGCTTTCTATATTAGATATGTGAATTATGCAATGCCATGTTTTTCAGCCAGTTATCATATATGTGAATTATGCAATGCCATGTTTTTCAGCCAGTTATCATATATGTGAATTATGCAGTGCCATGGAGCCAGGCATCATATATGTGAATTATCGCATGCCATATTTTTTTTCATTACGTATTCCATTTGTTGACAATCTATGTATATTGAACTACTCTTCATGTGTATCAGCCATTTGAGCCGGTTATGGAAAAATCTGGAGTGAAAACAAGGTCTTCAGAGCAGGCAATGGTACCTGTTGAAGCATATATCTCGATGGTTACAGGGAGCTCCTCAAAGGAGGATTCAGAGACAGATGACCAGTCCTATATCCCATCTGAGGTGTATGCTCTAAGTTGTAATGTTTATATTTCGCATATGATGCATATGGTGTCTTGCATTGCTTAGTTTAGACATCATATGCACAATATTGAATTCTATCTGCTTAGTTTAGATATCATGCATGTGAGTGCCAGCTGCTTAGTATATGAATCAATTATGTCAATTATATCATGCCATCCTGTATACTTAGATAACATGTATGTGAATTATTTCATCCCAACCTATTTTAGAAAGACATCATATAGTTTTGTCATGTCATCCTATTTAGGTACTCATCATATGTTGAATTATGCCATTATATCATGTTAAGTTATCCATCATATATCTGAAACTATGTCATGCTATCCTGTTTAGTTAGGCATCATATATGTGAAATTGTGTCATGTTGTCCTGTTTGGTTAGACAACATATATGTGAATTACCACATCTGTCTATCATACAATGTCTGTACGTTCAATTTCTTTTCTTGTTTATCAGCCATTTGAATTGGAGGGGGTGATGGCAGTATCTAAGGGAGCAAAAATCTGTTCTTCATAAAAGACAATGCTACCCGTCGATGCAGATAGAACCATGGTTGTACTGGCCCACAAACTAGCCCCACCACACATAATCGAGACTCTTCCAAATTGCACACTTACACCGTTGGGCAGAGAACCAGCTACAACCCATCTAACCGCAACCCTAGCGGATAGTAACCCACTTATGGTTGACAAAGCACCATGTCCACCACAGAGTACCCCCACACGAGCAGTTTGTAAAGCTACTGCAGTACCCAAAGCACGAAGACCACCACAGCTAACCCAAACTCCATGTTTAAAGCAGAAGAGCAACTGTTCTTAGGTCAGATTCCATAGCTATGGTCCATACTCCTTTGTTGTTGCATCACTGTATTTACTCATACCAACTACTTTCGAATTTGAAGGATCCAATTGAAACTCCAATGGCGCAACAGGTATGTTTTAAACCTATTTCTTTAACTGGATTGCTATTCTAACTTCTTGCTCTATGTTGATTTCAATTTAAGTTGTATAAACAATTATGTTCTCATGTGATGCACATTACAAGTTCTGCCAATGCTGTGTAGTTTCTCACACTTATATTCTGTCTATGCCGCTGTGTCTTAAAAATATATGATTTGAACTGTGTCTCTATCTTGATTAGGGAACATAAACTAGAATGATGTGGAAAATACATGGACCATAGTACATAGATATATGTTTGTTTCATGTTGTTATCCTGTCCACCTTACTACTGAACCGGTTTACCAAAATGAGTTTCGTATACTACAAGCTAAACCTGTGATGTGTCTGCTTGTTTCTCTTGTAGTATGCAAACAGAATATTGGAGAAGAGCACCCCAGTATGCAAAGGTAGAGAATGTAATGCAGATAAGGTTCAAGATAGTGAGACAACCCTATTGGTCTCCAAGAAAGGTGATAAAAACGATCTTGTAGACAGTGAGAAAACCCCACAGTCATGCGTTGATGTAGTGTTCGAGTTACTGGCCAGTACCGCTGGCACAAGCTCTTCAAACTCGCTGCCTGAATCACTTTGGCTTCTTCAGTCTCAGCTACAAGCTGAAAGCCATCAGTCAGCTGTGCTGCGGCAAGAAGCGGAAGGACTGAGGAAGTCCCTGCAGAATTCAGATGCGTACTTTCTTATGCAACAGCAAGCGCTGGAGGATTTAAGAGCCAAACAAGAGAAAGTTAATAAGCTTGCTAAGCATCTTGCCAGCATTATGGGTACCCAGGATATTATTTCTTGAACTCTTCTAAAGTGGTTTCAATTCTGGACTTGTTTTGCTGCGGCATTTATATGCTGCTTTGTTCCCTATATTTGCACTGGTGGCGAACTTTGATGCCCAGTGGATGTAATATGTGTAATAGCCATGATAGCCTAGCATAAGTTGCTTGCTTATTTATTTCCTTGTTGTCTTGTTTATTTGTTTGCTTGTAGTCAGTGCAGTTCTTTTTCCACGTTTTGCTAGTGGCTGCAATAACCTATTTTTTAAAACTAGGCCACAATATCCATGGGCTAATATTTACTGTAGTGACACTGGGCCTCCTACGGGTCGTAGAAATAGTGGGCCTTCTACGGGCCGTAGAAACAGTAGGCCTTCTACGGGCCGTAGAAGCAATGGGCCTTCTACGGGCCGTATCATCAATGGGCCTTCTACGGGTCGTAGAAACAATGGGCCTTCTATGGGCCGTATCATCAATGGGCCTTATACGGGCCGTATGATTGGCCAAACATGGGCCAATAACAGGGCGCATTATGGTTGTAAATGGGCTAGAGTTGGAATCGTCCGTTCATGGGCCGAACATAACGGGCCACCGTTAATAGGCCGTAATGACGCTATGAAAACGGCCCAACGTATTAATGGACCACAAACAGGCCAACTGTAACCACAGGCTGAATTTGGCCCACAAGCAGAAAATGACAGTAACGGGCCGTAAGTAAACGAATGTTGGAAATGAGCCCAAGAATAAATGGGCTCTGATAAGGCCAAAAGATAACATGGGCTGGAAACGGCCCAACGGAATAACGGGCCGTTAATGGCTATAAAGTGATGCACTGTTCATTACGGGCCAGTTTCACCATGGGCCGTTACTGGGTGTAAAGTGATACACTGTTCATTACAGGCCAGTTTCACCATGGGTCGTTAATAGGCCAAGAGTTACACAGGGCCTCATATGGGCCGAAAGACATCATGGGCCATACATGGGCCAGAAGTGAAAACAGGCTGGAATCATATTGGATGGCCCAGATGACGCTACTGGGCCTAATTCGGATAGGGCGTAACGGGCCTTGGGTTAGCGGGCTGTAAATGGGTTATATGCGAACAGGCCGTTAACAGGCTTTCCATGGGCCGGGCCGCCACCTTTTGACCAAGTCAAACGGGCCGGCCTTTTCACAGGAATGGGCCTCTACTGGGCCATGCCACGTGTCGATGTATCATAGGCGACTTCTGTCCAATGAGTGGATGACATCTGTCCCAACGATGAGCCGACATGTGTTTCCTCCAGCCAATGATGATTTTACACGTGGAAAATCCCCATTGGTCGGGGCTGTTAATGGGTTATCGGATCCAAAACCCGACCCGATAGCTTAACGGTGTTCCGTTACGGTGGATGCCACGTGTCGGTCACCCTTGACGAAAGCACTTCTGTGACGCGTGATTTATTGTCATGGAAGTGGACACTTCCGTGATGATAATTTTGGTAATGTCATGGAACACTTCTACGACAGCACAGGTATGACTATCTTGATTCTGTCATAAAATCGTCATGGATGTACATGCATGACAGAAAACGCGACCTACTGTGACAAACACGTATCATCACGGAAGTGTATTTTTTTTGTAGTGAGTTGTTGTAGGTTTTGTGCTTGACAAATTAACCTCTAGGTTTATTCCGCATTTGTTCAAGCCTAAACCGTAATTATTTTAAAGCGCCTATTCACCCCCCCCCCCCCTCTAGGCGACTGATACGTCCACTTTGCATCATGCTTTTATATCGATATTTATTGCATTATGGGCTGTTATTACACGTTATGTCATAATACCTTATGGCTATTCTCTCTTATTTTACAAGGTTTAACATGAAGAGGGAGAATGCCGGTAGCTGGGATTCTGGGCTGGAAAAGGAGCAAATATAGGAGACCTATTCTGCACAGCTCCAAAAGTCCTGAAACTCCATGAAGTCATTTTTGGAATGAATAAAAAATATCCAGCGGAAGAAATACCTGAGGGGGGCCACCCACCACCCACGAGGGTGGGGGAGCGCCCTACCCCTGGGTGCGCCCCCTGCCTCGTGGGCCACCTGGCAGCCCTTTGGTGCCCATCTTTTGCTATATGAGGTCTTTTACCCTGGAAAAAATCATAAGCAAGCTTACGGGATGAAACTCCGCCGCCACGAGGCGGAACCTTGGCGGAACCAATCTAGGGCTCCGGCGGAGCTGTTCTGCCGGGGAAACTTCCCTCCGGGAGGGGGAAATCATCAACACTGTCATCACCAACGATCCTCTCACGGGAGGGGGTCAATCTCCATCAACATCTTCACCAGCACCATCTCCTCTCAAACCCTAGTTCATCTCTTGTATCCAATCTTTGTACCAAAACCTCATATTGGTACCTATGGGTTGCTAGTAGTGTTGATTACTCCTTGTAGTTGATGCTAGTTGGTTTATTTGGTGGAAGATCATATGTTCAGATCCTTAATGCATATTAATACCCCTCTGGTTATGAACATGAATATGCTTTGTGAGTAGTTACGTTTGTTCCTGAGGACATGGGAGAAGTCTTGCTATTAGTAGTCATGTGAATTTGGTATTGGTTTGATATTTTGATGAGATGTATGTTGTCTCTCCTCTAGTGTTGTTATGTGAACATCGACTACATGACACTTCACCATTGTTTGGGCCTATAGGAAGGCATTGGGAAGTAATAAGTAGATTATGGGTTGCTAGAGTGACAGAAGCTTAAACCCTAGTTTATGCGTTGCTTTGTAAGGGGCTGATTTGGATCCATATGTTTCATGCTATGGTGGTTTACCTTAATACTTCTTTTGTAGTTGCGGATGCTTGCAATAGGGGTTAATCATAAGTGGGATGCTTGTCCAATAAAGGGCAGTACCCAAGCACCGGTCCACCCACATATCAAATTATCAAAGTAACGAACGCGAATCATATGAGCGTGATGAAAACTAGCTTGACGATAATTCCCATGTGTCCTCGGGAGCGCTTTTCTCATTATAAGAACTTGTCCAGGATTGTCCTTTGCTACAAAAAGGATTGGGCCACCTTGCTGCACCTTATTTACTTTCATTGCTTGTTACCCGTGACAAATTATCTTATCACAAAACTATCGGTTACCTACAATTTAAGTGCTTGCAGAGAATACCTTACTGAAAACCACTTGTCATTTCCTTCTGCTCCTCGTTGGGTTCGACACTCTTACTTATCGAAAGGACTATGATAGATCCCCTATACGTGTGGGTCATCAAGACTCTTTTCTGGCGCTGTTGCCGGGGAGTGAAGCGCCTTTGGTAAGTGGAACTTGGTAAGGAAACATTTATATAGTGTGCTGAAATTTTCTGTCACTTGTTACTATGGAAACTAATCCTTTGAGGGGCTTGTTCGGGGCATCTTCGCCTCGACCAGTAGAGCAAAGAGTTGCTCCTCAACCTACTGAACCTACTGAAAATGTTTACTTTGAAATTTCTTCGGGTATGGTAGAGAAACTGCTAGCTAATCCCTTTGTAGGAGATGGAACATTGCATCCTGATTTACACCTTATCTATGTGGATGAAGTTTGTGGATTATTTAAGCATGCAGGTTTGCCCGATGATGTTGTTAAGAGGAAGGTCTTCCCTTTATCTTTGAAGGGAGACGCATTGACATGGTATAGGCTATGTGATGATACGGGATCTTGGGACTATAAACGATTGAAATTGGAATTTCACCAGAAGTTTTATCCTATGCATCTTGTTCATCGTGATCGTAATTATATATATATAATTGTTGGCCTCGTGAAGGAGAAAGCATTGCTCAAGCTTGGGGGAGGCTTAAGTCAATGTTATATTCATGCCCCAATCATGAGCTCTCAAGAGAAATGATTATTCAAAACTTTTATGATCGGCTTTATCTCAATGATCGCACCATGCTCGATACTTCCTGTGCTAGTGCTTATATGTTGAAAACTATTGAATTCAAGTAGGACTTATTGGAAATAATTAAACGCAACTCTGAAGATTGGGGTTCCGGTGATGGTAAGGAGTCAGGTATGACACCTAAGTTTGATTGTGTTAAGTCTTTTATGGATACCGATGCTTTTCGTGGATTTAGCACTAAATATGGACTTGACTCTGAGATAGTAGCTTCTTTCTACGAATCATTTGCTACTCACGTTTATCTCCCTAAGGAGAAGTGGTTTAAATATAATCCTCCCACTGAAGTAAAAGTAGTTGCACCTATTACAGTTTGATGAAGACTCATAGATGGTGAGTCGTTCGTCGGCCCGATCTTTCACGATACTGGCAATAGCACAAGAAATTCCGATCGAGCAAATATGCAAGACCGTAAGATCAAAAGAAACTAGCGTTGAGTAGATTAGATCGGCTCCACGCGCAGCAGCAACAAAATCCCAATGGATCAGCAACGAAGACAATATTTGGTGTCCCTCGACATAGGACGTTTTCTGACTATTATTGAACTCGCGATGAAACAAAACCTGACCTTCTTTACACGGCGTATCCCTGCTTTTATAACATGCGCGCAGGCACTTCTCAACCGACTCCATGTAAGCGAATCTGAAACGGACTCTCCTATCCAAACAAAATAAGATTTGACTAATTAATATTCCGGCAACGCTGATCACCTTCCAACTAACCTAGACTTAAAACGTATGCGTAACTAGTACTTGTGCAACCTTTGGACTCTACTATAATACCAAGCTAACAAAACTAGTATTTCTTGTGCCGATCGGATCACAGCTTCTTCGGTGGAGTCCTAAAATTTGGTTTAACTTCATCTTGCGGTGGAGAAATCTGAAGTATCATAGAACCAATCTGTATATATGAAAAAGCTTCTAAAATACCAGCTTCTTTCCCTTTTGGAACTGTCACGGTCAACTTCTCATGCATCGGTGTAACTTTAATATTTCTTGGACGAGTGACAGTAGTCTTGGCATAGATGGTCACATCACAGTTGAAGAAAAGACTATCACTTATAATGATCCTATTGTTCCTACTACTTATGTTGAGAAACCACCTTTTCCTATTAGGATAAAGGATCATGCTAAAGCTTCAATTGTTGTTCGTAAGAGTAATACTAGAACTTATAGACTTCCTGAGCAAATTAAAGTTGAACCTAGTATTGCTATGGTTAAATATCTCTTGGCTGATAATATAGATGGGCATGTTATTTACTTCTGTGAGGAAGCTACTAATATTGCTAGACCTGATGCTAAGATACATCGACCTGTTGTAGGCACGCCTGTTATTTTTGTTAAAATAGGAGATCATTGTTATCATGGCTTATGTGATACGGGTGCTAGTGCTAGTGCAATACCTCATTCCTTATATGAAGAAATTATGCATGATATTGCACCCGCTGAAATAGAAGATATTGATGTTACTATTAAGCCTGCAAATAGAGATACTATTTCACCAATTGGGATTGTTAGAGATGTTGAAGTCTTGTGTGGGAAGGTTAAATATCCTGCTGATTTTCTTGTTCTTGGTTCCCCACAAGATAGCTTTTGTCCCATTATATTTGGTAGACCCTTCTTGAATATTGTTAATGCTAGGATAGATTGCGAAAAGGATGTTGTTACTATTGGTCTAGGGGATACGACACATGAGTTTAACTTTGCTAAATTTCGTAGACAACCCCATGATAAAGAATTGCCTAGTAAGGATGAAATTATTGGTCTTGCTTCTATTGTCGTGCCTCCTACTGATCCGCTAGAACAATATTTGCTAGACCATGAAAATTATATGTTTATGAATGAAAGAAGGGAAATAGATGAAGTATTCTTTAAACAGGGTCCTATTTTGAAACACAATTTGCCTGTTGAAATCCTAGGGGATCCCCCTCCACCATAGGGTGATCCCGTGTTTGAGCTTAAACCATTACCTGATACTCTTAAATATGCTTATCTTGATGAAAAGAAGATATATCCTGTTATTATTAGTGCTAACCTTTCAGAACAGGAAGAGGAAAGATTATTGAAAACTCTGAAGAAGCACCGTTTTGCTATTGGATATACTCTTGATGATCTTAAGGGCATTAGTCCCACTCTATGCCAACACAAAATAAAATTGGACGAAGACGCTAAACCAGTTAGAGACCATCAACGATGATTAAATCCTAAGATGAAAGAAGTGGTAAGAAAGGAAATACTAATGCTCCTTGAGGCAGGTATAATTTATCCTGTTGCTGATAGTGAGTGGGTAAGGCATGTCCATTGTGTCCCTAAGAAGGGAGGTATTACTGTAGTCCCTAATGATAAAGATGAATTGATCCCGCAAATAATTATTGTAGGTTATAGGATGGTAATTGATTTTCGTAAATTAAATAAAGCTACTAAGAAAGATCATTACCCTTTACCTTTCGTTGATCAAATGATAGAAAGACTATCCAAACATACACATTTTTGCTTTCTAGAGGGTTATTCTGGTTTCTCTCAAATACCTGTGTCAGCGGACGATCAAGGAGAGACTACTTTTACTTGCCCTTTCAGTACTTTTGCTTATAGACGTATGCCTTTTGGTTTATGTAATGCACCTTCTACCTTTCAAAGATGCATGATGGCTATATTCTCTGACTTTTGTGAAAAGATTTGTGAGGTATTCATGGATGATTTCTACGTTTATGGATCCTCTTTTGATGATTTCTTGAGCAACCTTGATCGAGTTTTGCAGAGATGCGAAGACACTAGTCTCGTCTTGAATTGGGAAAAGTGCCACTTTATGGTTAATGAAGGCATTGTCTTGGGGCATAAAATTTCTAAAAGAGGTATTGAAGTTGATAAAGCTAAAGTTGATTCTATTGAAAAGATGTCGTGCCCCAAGGACATTAAAGGTATAAGAAGTTTCCTTGGTCATGCTAGTTTCTATAGGAGGTTCATTAAGGACTTTTCTAAAATCTCTAGGCCTCTGACTAATTTATTGCAAAAAGTTATTCCTTTTGTCTTCAATGATGATTGTGTGCAAGCATTTGAAATACTTAAGAAAGCTTTGATTTCTGCACCTATTGTTCAGCCACCTGATTGGAATTTACCCTTTGAAATTATGTGTGATGCTAGCGATTATGCTGTAGGGGCTTGAGGGAGTCCTGGATTAGGGGGTGTCCGGATGGCCTGACTATGACCTTTGGACGGACTCCCGGACAATGAAGATACAAGATTGAAGACTTCGTCCCGTGTCCGGATAGGACTTTCCTTGGCGTGGAAGGCAAACTTGGCGATACGATATGTAGATCTCCTCCCATTGTAACCGACTCTGTGTAACCCTAGCCCTCTCCGGTGTCTATATAAACCGGAGAGTTTTAGTCCATAGGACGAACAACAATCATACCATAGGCTAGCTTCTAGGGTTTAGCCTCTCTGATCTCGTGGTAGATCAACTCTTGTACTACCCATATCATCAATATTAATCAAGAAAGAGTAGGGTTTTACCTCCATCGAGAGGGCCCGAACCTGGGTAAAAACATCGTGTCCCTTGTCTCCTGTTACCATCCGCCTAGACGCACAGTTCGGGACCCCCTACCTGAGATCCGCCGGTTTTGACACCGACAGGGCTGTTCTAGGACAAAGAGTTGATAAGAAATTAAATGTTATCCAGTATGCTAGTAAAACTCTAGACACTGCCCAGAGAAATTATGCTACTACTGAAAAATAATTCTTAGCAGTTGTATTTGCTTGTGATAAGTTCAGACCTTATATTGTTGATTCTAAAGTAACTATTCACACTGATCATGCTGCTATTAAATATCGTATGGAAAAGAAAGATGCTAAACCTAGACTTATTAGATGGGTGCTCTTGCTCCAAGAATTTTATTTGCATATTATTGATAGAAAGGGAGGTGAGAACCCCGTTGCAGACAACTTGTCTACATTAGAGAATGTTCTTGCTGACCCACTACCTATTGATGATAGCTTTCCTGATGAACAATTAGCTATCATAAATGATTCTCGTACTGGTCCATGGTATGCTGATTATGCTAATTATATTGTTGCTAAATTTATACCACCTAATTTCACATACCAACAAAAGAAAAAGTTCTTTTATGATTTAAGACATTACTTCTGGGATGACCCACACCTTTATAAAGGAGTAGATGGTGTTATTAGACATTGTCTACCTGAGCATGAACAGGAATAGATCCTACGCAAGTGTCACTCTGAGGCATATGGAGGACACCACGCTGGAGATAGAACTGCACATAAGGTATTGCAATCCCGTTTTTATTGGCCTACTCTCTTCAAAGATGCCCGTAAGTTTGTCTTGTCTTGTGATGAATGTCAAAGGATTGGTAATATTAGTAGACGTCAAGAAATGCCTATGAATTATTCTCTTGTTATTGAACCATTTGATGTTTGGGGCTTCGATTATATGGGACCTTTTCCTGCCTCTAATGCATATACACATATTTTAGTTGTTGTTGATTATGTTACTAAGTGGGTAGAAGCTATTCCAACTAGTAGTGTTGATCATAACACTTCTATTAAGATGCTTAAAGAAGTTATTTTTCCGAGGTTTGGAGTCCCTAGATATCTCATGACTGATGGTGGTCCACATTTTATTCATGGTGCCTTTCGTAAAATGCTTGCTAAGTATGATGTTAATCATAGAATTGCATCGCCATATCACCCACAGTCTAGTGGTCAAGTAGAGTTGAGTAATAGAGAGCTCAAATTAATTCTGCAAAAGACTATGAATAGATCTAGAAAGAATTGGTCCAAGAAACTTGATGATGCATTATGGGCCTATAGAACTACATATAAGAATCCTATGGGTATGTCTCCGTATAAAATGGTTTATGGGAAAGCTTGTCACTTACCTCTTGAACTTGAACATAAGGCATATTGGGCCATTAAAGAGCTCAATTATGATTTCAAACTTGCCGGTAAGAAGAGGTTATTTGACATTAGCTCACTTGATGAATAGAGAACCCAAGCCTATGAGAATGCCAAGCTGTTTAAAGAAAAAGTTAAAAGATTGGCATGACAAAAGGATACAAAAGTGTGAGCTTAACGTAGGTGATTATGTGTTACTATTCAACTCTCATTTAAGATTTTTTGCAGGAAAACTTCTCTCTAAATGGGAAGGCCCTTACGTTATCGAGGAGGTCTATCATTCCGGTGCCATAAAAATCAACAACTTCGAGGGCACGAATCCGAAGGTGGTGAACGGTCAAAGAATCAAACATTATATCTCAGGTAACCTAATAAATGTTGAAACTAATATTATTGAAACCGTAACCCCAGAGGAATACATAAGGGACACTTTCCAGAATGCTTCAGACTCCGAAAAGGAATAGGCATGTGGTACAGTAAGTAAACCGACTCCAAAACAGTTCTAATAGCAATTTTTATCCGTTTTGGAATATTTAAGAAAATAGGAAAATAAGAAGTAGTCCGGGAAGGACATGAGGCATCCACGAGGGTGGAGGGCGCGCCCACCCCTACTGGGCGCGCCCCCCTGCCTCGTGGGCACCTCGTGTGCTCTCCAGACTCCGTTTTCGTGCACGATACTTCTTTTGGTCGGTAAAATTCATTATATAATCTCCCGAAGGTTTCGACCACTGTATCACACAAAAATCTTCTGTCTTTGTCTCGCGTTGTTTCTGTTACAGATTTAGAACAAGATGTCTTCTCAAGAGTCAGTCAGGGAGAGTCGGGTGTCTCACCCGATGCCAGGTCCAGGAGCAAACAGCGATGCTTATCACTTCGGGCCATCAATGGAGGATGAGATGGAGGCCGACTTGAAAAGGATAGATGCCATGGAGGAGGATAGTGTTGGGGAACGTAGCAGAAATTCAAAAAATTTCTATGCAACACCAAGATCTATCTATGGAGAGACTAGCAACGAGGGGAAGGAGAGTGCATCTACATACCCTTGTAGATCGCTAAGCGGAAGCATTCAAGTGAACGGGGTTGAAGGAGTCGTACTCGTCGTGATCCAAATCACCAGAGATCCTAGTGCCGAACGGACGGCACCTCCGCGTTCAACACACGTGCAGCCCGGTGACGTCTCCCATGCCTTGATCCAGCAAGGAGAGAGGGAGAGGTTGGGGAAGACTCCGTCCAGTAGAAACACGACGGCGTGGTGGTGGTGGAGGAGCGTGGCAATCCTACAGGGCTTCGCCAAGCACCGCGGGAGAGGAGGAGTACTTGGGAGAGGGGGAGGGCTGCGCCAGAACTTGGGTTGCGGCTACCCTCCCACACCTCCACTATTTATAGGTGGGAGAGAGGGGGGTAGCCCCCCTAGATCCCATCTAGGGTTGGGCGCGGTGGCCAAGGGGGGGAGGAGTGCCTCCCAAGTCAAGTGGAGGCCCTCCCCTTTAGGGTTTCCCCTCTCCCATGCGCATGGGCCTTGGGGGGGCTGGTGCCCCTGGCCCATTAACGCTAGGGCACCCCCCTACAGCCCATGCTGCTGTATTGGACGTGGTGGAACATTTTCCGGACCTCCGGACCCCTCCGGAATCCTCCGGAACATTCTGGAAGCTTCTCGGTACAATACTGGAAAAAACTGAACTTTTCCCGGAACCCGAACAACAACTTTCCATATATAAATCTTTACCTTCGGACCATTCCGGAACTCCTCGTGATGTCAGGGATCTCATCCGGGACTCCGAACAACATTCGGTAACCACATACAGACTTCCTTTATAACCCTAGCGTCATCGAACCTTAAGTGTGTAGACCCTACGTGTTCGGGAGACACGTAGACATGACCAAGACAACTCTCCGGCCAATAACCAACAGCAGGATCTGGATACCCATGTTGGCTCCCACATGTTCCATGATGATCTCATCGGATGAACCACGATGTCGAGGATTCAATCAATCCCGTATTCAATTCCCTTTGTCTAGCGGTATAGTACTTGCCCGAGATTCGATCGTCGGTATCCCGATACCTTGTTCAATCTCGTTACCGGCAAGTCTCTTTACTCGTTCCGTAACACATCATCCCGTGATCAACCCCTTGGTCAAATTGTGCACATTATGATGATGTCCTACCGAGTGGGCCCAGAGATACCTCTCCGTCAACCGGAGTGACAAATCCCAGTCTCGATTCGTGCCAACCCAACAGACACTTTCGGAGATACCCGTAGTGCACCTTTATAGCCACCCAGTTACGTTGTGATGTTTGTTACACCCAAAGCATTCCTATGGCATCTGGGAGTTGCACAATCTCATGGTCTAAGGAAATGATACTTGACATTAGAAAAGCTTTAGCATACAAACTACACGATCTTTGTTTGTCCATCACATCATTCTCCTAATGATGTGATCCCGTTATCAACGACATCCAATGTCCATGGTCAGGAAACCATAACCATCTATTGATCAACGAGCTAGTCAACTAGAGGCTTACTAGGGACATGGTGTTGTCTATGTACCCACACATGTATCTGAGTTTCCTATCAATACAATTATAGCATGGATAATAAACGATTATCATGAACAAGGAAATATAATAATAATAACTAATTTATTATTGCCTCTAGGGCATATTTCCAACAGTCTCCCACTTGCACTAGAGTCAATAATCTAGTTCACATCACCATGTGATTAACACTGACAGGTCACATCGCCATGTGACCAACATCCAAAGAGTTTACTAGTGTCACTAAACTAGTTCACATCACCATGTGATTAAGACTCAATGAATTCTGGGGTTTGATCATGTTTGTTTGTGAGAGAGGTTTTAGTCAACGGGTCTGCAACATTCAGATCTGTATGTACTTTGCCAATCTCTAGGTCATATTGTAAATGTTGCTTCCACGCTCCACTTGGAGCTATTCCAAATGGTTGCTCCACTATACGTATCCGGTTTGCTACTCAGAGTCATTCGGATAGGTGTTAAAGCTTGCATCGACGTAACCCTTTACGCCGACCTCTTTATCACCTCCATAATCGAGAAACATGTCCTTATTTACTCCAAGGACAATTTTTGACCGCTGTCCAATGATCCATTCCTGGATCATTCTTGTACCCCTTGACTGACTCATGGCAAGGCACACTTCCATAGCGGTACACAACATAGCATACTATAGAGCCTACGTCTGAAGCATAGGGGATGACCTTCGTCCTATCTTTCTCTTCTGCCGTGGTCGAGCTTTAACTCTTAACTTCATACCTTACAACTCAGGCAAGAACTCCTTCTTTGACTGATCCATCTTGAACACCTTCAACATCATGTCAAGGTATGTGCTCATTTGAAAGTACCATTTAGCGTTTTTGATCTATCCTCATAGATCTTGATGGTCAAATGTTCAAGCAGCTTATTCCAGGTTTTCTATTGAAAAACACCTTTCAAACAACCCTATATGCTTTCCAGAAATTCTACATCATTTCTGATCAACAATATGTCAACAACATATACTTATCAGAAATTCTATAGTGCTCCCACTCACTTCTTTGGAAATACAAATTTCTCATAAACTTTGTATAAACCCAAAATCTTTGATCATCTCATCAAAGCGTACATTCCAACTCCGAGATGCTTACTCCAGTCCTTAGAAGGATCGCTGGAGCTAGCATACCTTTTAGCATCCTTAGGATCGACAAAATCTTTCTGATTGTATCGCATACAACCTTTCCTTAAGAAAACTGGTAAGGAAACTCGTTTTGACATCCATTTAGCAGATTTCATAATGCAGTTAATGCTAACATGATTCTGACGGACTTAAGAATCGCTACGGATGAGAAAATCTCATCGTAGTCAACTCCTTGATCTTGTGAAAAACTCTTCGCCACAAGTCGAGCTTCATAGATGGTGACATTACCGTCCACGTCCGTCTTCTTCTTAAAGATCCATTTATCTCGATGGCTTGACGGTCATCGGGCAAGTCCACCAAAGTCCATGCTTTGTTCTGATACATGGATCCTATCTCGGATTTCATGGCTTCTAACCATTTTTTGGAATATGGGCCCACCATTGCTTCTCCATAGCTCGTAGGTTCATTGTTGTCTAGCAACATGACCTGCAAGACAGGATTACTGTACCACTCTGAAGTAGTACGCATCCTTGTCACCCTACAAGGTACGGTAGTGACTTGATCCGAAGTTTCATGATCACTATCATAAGCTTCTACTTCAATTGGTGTAGGTGCCACAGGAACAACTTCATGTGCCCTGCTACACACTAATTGTAGTGATGGTTCAACAACCATATCAAGTCTCCACCATCCTCCCATTCAACTTTCGAGACAAACTTTCCTCGAGAAAGGACCCGATTCAAGAAACAATCCCTATTGCTTTCGGATCTGAATGAGGAGGTATACCCAACTATTCTTGGGTGTACTATGAAGATGCATTTTATCCGCTTTGGGTTCGAGCTTATCAACCTGAAACTTTTTCACATAAGTGTTGCAGCCCCAAACTTTTAAGAAACGACAACTTAGGTTTCTCCAAACCATAGTTCAAACGGTGTCGTCTCAACGGAATTACGTGGTGCCCTATTAAAGGGAGTGCGGTTGTCTCTAATGCCTAACCCATGAACGATAGTGGTAATTTGATAAGAGACATCATGGTACGCACCATATCCAATAGGGTGCAACTATGATGTTCGGACACACCATCACACTATGGTGTTACAGGCGGTATTAATTGTGAAACAATTTCCACAGTGTCTTAATTGTGTGCCAAAGCTGGTAACTCAGATACTCATCTCTATGATCATATCATAGACATTTTATCCTCTTGTCTCGATGATCTTCAACTTCACTCTGAAATTACTTGAACCATTCAATAATTCAGACTTGTGTTTCATCAAGTAAATATACTTAGTATCTACTCAAATCATCTGTGAAGTAAGAACATAACGATATCCACTGCGTGCCTCAGCACTCATTGGACTGCACACATCAAAATGTATTACTTCCAACAAGTTGCTTTCTTGTTCCATTTTACTGAAAACGAGGCTTTCAGTCATCTTGCCCATGTGGTATGATTTGCATGTCTCAAGTGATTCAAAATCAAGTGAGTCCAAACGATCCATCTGCATGGAGTTTCTTCATGCGTACATACCAATAGACATGGTTCACATGTCTCAAACTTTTCAAAAACGAGTGAGTCCAAAGATCCATCAACATGGAGCTTCTTCATGCGTTTTATACCAATATGACTTACATGTCAGTGCCACAAGTAAGTGGTACTATCATTACTATCTTATATCTTTTGGCATGAACATGTGTATCATTACGATCGAGATTCAATAAACAATTCATTTTAGGTGCAAGACCATTGAAGGTATTATTCAAATAAACAAAGTAACCATTATTCTCCTCAAATGAATAACCGTATTGCGATAGACATAATCCAATCATGTATATGCTCAATGCAAACGCCAAACAACAATTATTTAGGTTTAACACCAATCTCGATGGTAGAGGGAGCGTGCGATGCTTGATCACATCAACCTTGGAAACACTTCCAACACATATCGTCAGCTCACCTTTAGCTAGTCTCCGTTTATTCCGTAGCTTTTATTTCGAGTTACTAACACTTAGGAACCGAACCGGTATCTAATACCCTGGTGCTACTAGGAGTACTAGTAAAGTACACATTAACATAATGTATATCCAATATACTTCCGTCGACCTTGCCTACCTTCTTATCTACCAAGTATCTAGGGTGGTTCTGCTTTAGTGTCCGTTCCTCTCATTACAGAAGCACTTAGTCTCGGGTTTGGGTTCAACCTTGGGTCTTCACTAGAGCAGCAACTGTTTTGCCGTTTCATGAAGCATCCCTTCTTGCCCTTGCCCTTTTTGAAACTAGTGGTTTTACCAACCATCAACAATTGATGCTCCTTCTTGATTTCTAATTTCGCGGTGTCAAACATCGCGGATATCTCAAGGATCATCATATCTATCCCTGATATGTTATAGTTCATCACGAAGCTCTAGCAGCTTGGTGGGAATGACTTTGGAGAAACATCACTATCTCATCTTATTTACTACTGTCGTTCTAAGCAAATAAGATGCATAAACATGATAAACATCACATGCAATCAAAAAAGTGACATGATATGGCCAATATCATTTTGCTCCTTTTGATCTCCATCTTTGGGGCTCCATGATCATTATCGTCACCGGCATGACACCATGATCTCCATCATCGTGTCTCCATGAAGTTGTCTCGCCAACTATTACTTCTACTACTATGGCTACCGGTTAGCAATAAAGTAAAGTAATTACATGGCGTTGTTCAATGACACGCAGGTCATACAATAAATTAAGATAACTCCTATGGCTCCTGCCGGTTGTCATACTCATCGACATGCAAGTCGTGATTCCTATTACAAGAACATGATCAATATCATACATCACATATCATTCATCACATTCTTTTGGCCATATCACATCACATAGCATACCCTGCAAAAACAAGTCAGACGTCCTCTAATTGTTGTTTGCATGTTTTACGTGGCTGTTATGGGTTTCTAGCAAGAACGTTTCTTACCTACGCAAAGACCACAACATGATATGCCAATTTGCTATTTACCCTTCATAAGGACCCTTTTCATCGAATCCGATCCGACTAAAGTGGGAGAGACTGGCACCCGCTAGCCACCTTATGCAACAAGTGCATGTCAGTCGGTGGAACCTGTCTCACGTAAGTGTACGTGTAAGGTCGGTCCGGGCCGCTTCATCCCACAATACCGTCAAAACAAGATTGGACTAGTAATGGTAAGCATATTGAACAAAATCAACGCCCACAACTACTTTGTGTTCTACTCGTGCATAGAATCTACGCAATAGACCTAGCTCATGATGCCACTGTTGGGGAACGTAGCAGAAATTCAAAATTTTCTACGCAACACCAAGATCTATCTATGGAGAGACTAGCAACGAGGGGAAGGAGAGTGCATCTACATACCCTTGTAGATCTCTAAGCGGAAGCGTTCAAGTGAACGGGGTTGAAGGAGTCGTACTCGTCGTGATCCAAATCACCGGAGATCCTGGTGCCGAACGGACAGCACCTCCGCGTTCAACACGCGTGCAGCCCGGTGACGTCTCCCATGCCTTGATCCAGCAACTAGAGAGGGAGAGGTTGGGGAAGACTCCGTCCAGCAGCAGCACGACGGCGTGGTGGTGGTGGAGGAGCGTGGCAATCGTGCAGGGCTTCGCCAAGCACCGCGGGAGAGGAGGAGTACTTGGGAGAGGGGGAGGGCTGCGCCAGAACTTGGGGTGCAGGTGCCCTCCCACCCCTCCACTATTTATAGGTGGGCGAGAGGGGGGCCGGCCCCCCTAGATCCCATCTAGGGTTGGGGGCGGCGGCCAAGGGGGGGGAGTGCCTCCCAAGTCAAGTGGAGGCCCTCCCCTTTAGGGTTTCCCCTCTCCCATGCGCATGGGCCTTGGGGGGGGGGGCTGGTGCCCCTGGCCCATTACGGCTAGGGCGCCCCCCTACAGCCCATGCTGCTGTATTGGACGTGGTGGAACATTTTCTGGACCTCCGGACCCCTCCGGAATCCTCCGGAACCTTCTGGAAGCTTCCCGATACAATACCGGAAAAAACCGAACTTTTCCCGGAACCCGAACAACAACTTTCCATATATAAATCTTTACCTCCGGACCATTCCGGAACTCCTCGTGACGTTCGGGATCTCATCCGGGACTCCGAACAACATTCTGTAACCACATACAAACTTCCTTTATAACCCTAGCATCATCGAACCTTAAGTGTGTAGACTCTACGGGTTCGGGAGACACGTAGACATGACCGAGACAACTCTCCGGCCAATAACCAACAGCGGGATCTGGATACCCATGTTGGCTCCCACATGTTCCACGATGATCTCATCAGATGAACCATGATGTCGAGGATTCAATCAATCCCATATTCAATTCCCTTTGTCTAGTGGTATAGTACTTGCCCGAGATTCGATCGTCGGTATCCCGATACCTTGTTCAATCTCGTTACCGGCAAGTCTCTTTACTCATTCCGTAACACATCATCCCGTGATCAACCCCTTGGTAACATTGTGCACATTATGATGATGTCCTACCGAGTGGGCCCAGAGATACCTCTCCGTCAACCGGAGTGACAAATCCCAGTCTTGATTCGTGCCAACCCAACAGACACTTTTGGAGATACCCGTAGTGCACCTTTATAGCCACCCAGTTACGTTGTGACGTTTGGTACACCCAAAGCATTCCTACGGCATCCGGGAGTTGCACAATCTCATGGTCTAAGGAAATGATACTTGACATTAGAAAAGCTTTAGCATACGAACTACACGATCTTTGTGCTAGGCTTAGGATTGGGTCTTGTCCATCACATCATTCTCCTAATGATGTGATCCCGTAATCAACGACATCCAATGTCCATGGTCAGGAAACCGTAACCATCTATTGATCAACGAGCTAGTCAACTAGAGGCTTACTAGGGACATGGTGTTGTCTATGTACCCACACATGTATCTGAGTTTCCTATCAATACAATTATAGCATCGATAATAAATGATTATCATGAACAAGGAAATATAATAATAATAACTAATTTATTATTGCCTCTAGGGCATATTTCCAACAGTCTCCCACTTGCACTAGAGTCAATAATCTAGTTCACACCGCCATGTGATTAACACTGACAGGTCACATCGCCATGTGACCAACATCCAAAGAGTTTACTAGTGTCACTAAACTAGTTCACATCACCATGTGATTAAGACTCAATGAATTCTGGGGATTGATCATGTTTGCTTGTGAGAGAGGTTTTAGTCAACGGGTCTGCAACATTCAGATCCGTATGTACTTTGCAAATCTCTAGGTCATATTGTAAATGCTGCTTCCACGCTCCACTTGGAGCTATTCCAAATGGTTGCTCCACTATACGTATCCGATTTGCTACTCAGAGTCATTCGGATAGGTGTTAAAGCTTGCATCAACGTAACCCTTTACGCCGACCTCTTTATCACCTCCATAATCGAGAAACATGCCCTTGTTTACTCCAAGGACAATTTTTGACCGCTGTCCAATGATCCATTCCTGGATCATTCTTGTACCCCTTGACTGACTCATGGCAAGGCACACTTCCGGTGCGGTACACAGCATAGCATACTATAGAGCCTACGTCTGAAGCATAGGGGACGACCTTCGTCCTATCTTTCTCTTCTGCCGTGGTCGAGCTTTAACTCTTAACTTCATACCTTACAACTCAGGCAAGAACTCCTTCTTTGACTGATCCATCTTGAACACCTTCAACATCATGTCAAGGTATGTGCTCATTTGAAAGTACCATTTAGCGTTTTTGATCTATCCTCATAGATCTTGATGCTCAAATGTTCAAGCAGCTTATTCCAGGTTTTCTATTGAAAAACACCTTTCAAACAACCCATATGCTTTCCAGAAATTCTACATCATTTCTGGTCAACAATATGTCAACAACATATACTTATCAGAAATTCTATAGTGCTCCCACTCACTTCTTTGGAAATACAAATTTCTCATAAACTTTGTATAAACCCAAAATCTTTGATCATCTCATCAAAGCGTACATTCCAACTCCGAGATGCTTACTCCAATCCTTAGAAGGATCGCTGGAGCTAGCATACCTTTTAGCATCCTTAGGATCGACAAAACCTTTCTGATTGTATCGCATACAACCTTTCCTTACGAAAACTGGTAAGGAAACTCGTTTTGACATCCATTTGGAAGATTTTATAAATGCAGCTAATGCTAACATGATTCTGACGGACTTAAGCATCGCTATGGATGAGAAAATCTCATCGTAGTCAACTCCTTGAACTTGTGAAAAACTCTTCGACACAAGTCGAGCTTCATAGACGGTGACATTACCGTCCACGTCCGTCTTCTTCTTAAAGATCCATTTATCTTGATGGCTTGACGATCATCGAGCAAGTCCACCAAAGTCCGTGCTTTGTTCTGATACATGGATCCTATCTCGGATTTCATGGCTTCTAACCATTTGTTGGAATATGGGCCCACCATTGCTTCTTCATAGCTCGTAGGTTCATTGTTATCTAGCAACATGACCTGCAAGACAGGATTACTGTACCACTCTGAAGTAGTACGCATCCTTGTCACCCTACGAGGTACGGTAGTGACTTGATCCGAAGTTTCATGATCACTATCATAAGCTTCTACTTCAATTGGTGTAGGTGCCACAGGAACAACTTCCTGTGCCCTGCTACACACTAATTGTAGCTCCAAAAGTCCTGAAACTCCATGAAAGTCATTTTTTGAATTAATAAGAATTATTGAGCGAAAGAAGTACTAGAGGGGGCCCACACCCTAGCCACGAGGGTGGGGGGCATGCCCACCCCTATTGGGCGCGCCCCCTGCCTCGCGGGCCCCCTGGTGGCCCTCCGGTGCCCATCTTCATCTATATGAAGGCTTCTACCCTGAAAAAAATCATAAGCAAGCTTACGGGAGAAACTCCGCCGCCACGAGGCGGAACCTTGACGGAACCAATCTAGGGCTCCGGCGAAGCTGTTCTGCCGGGGAAACCTCCCTCCGGGAGGGGGAAATCATCACCAACGATCCTCTCATTGGGAGGGGGTCAATCTCCATCAACATCTTCACCAGCACCATCTCCTCTCAAACCCTAGTTCATCTCTTGTATCCAATCTTTGTATCAAAACCTCATATTGGTACCTGTGGGTTGCTAGTAGTGTTGATTACTCCTTGTAGTTGATGCTAGTTGGTTTATTTGGTGGAATATCATATGTTCAGATCCTTAATGCATATTAATACCCCTCTGATTATGAACATGAATATGTTTTGTGAGTAGTTACGTTTGTTCCTGAGGACATGGGAGAAGTCTTGCTATTAATAGTCATGTGAATTTGGTATTCGTTCGATATTTTGATGAGATGTATGTTGTCTCTCCTCTAGTGGTGTTATGTGAACGTCGACTACATGACACTTCACCATTATTTGGGCCTAGAGGGAGGCATTGGGAAGTAATAAGTAGATGATGGGTTGCTAGAGTGACAGAAGCTTAAACCCTAGTTTATGCGTTGCTTCGTAAGGGGCTGATTTGGATCCATATGTTTCATGCTATGGTTAGGTTTACCTTAATACTTCTTATGTAGTTGCAGATGATTGCAATAGGGGTTAATCATAAGTGGGATGCTTGTCCAAGAAAGGGAAGTACCCAAGCACCGGTCCACCCACATATCAAATTATCAAAGTAACGAACGTGAATCATATGAGCATGATGAAAACCAGCTTGACGATAATTCCCATGTGTCCTCGGGAGCACTTTTCTCATTATAAGAACTTTTCTAGGCTTGTCCTTTGATACAAAAAGGATTGGGCCACCTTGTTGCGCCTTATTTACTTTCATTGCTTGTTACCCATTACAAATTATCTTATCACAAAACTATCTGTTACCTACAATTTCAGTGCTTGCAGAGAATACCTTACTGAAAACCGCTTGTCATTTCCTTCTGCTCCTCGTTGGGTTCGACACTCTTACTTATCGAAAGGACTACGATAGATCCCCTATACTTGTGGGTCATAAGTAGCTTGATCGTATCGTTCGTCGAGAGCTCAAACCATTGGATCCTTGCATCATCCTTCTTGATTCTTATTTGTTTTGTCTTTTGAGGTTTTAGAGCTTGTGTTTATCTCCGTGACAAGCTCTAGTACTACAAAAACGGATTTCACATGCTTCTTCTATTCCATTTTCGGTGTTGGAGGTTTTACTGGTCTTATTCGAAGAAGGGTTCTTACCATTTTCTTATGGGCCTTTTATAATTTTCTTTTTATTGTTATTTCTATCAAGATTGTGTTAGCCCTTGTCGCTAGCTTTCCAACAAACTTGGTTTCATCGAATTCGGAGTTCGTTTGCAAAAGTTGTGGCAGTTTTGGTGTTCTGAAAAGGCTGCAGCAATACTACCGCGGACAGGAACGGATGTAATTTTTTACTACCACTACAGAGCGGTACTACCGCGGCTACTACAGCGGTAGAACTGCCCCGGACCAAAAACTCGTCACAAGTCCAGCAGTGGTAGGCACGGATGTATTTTTTAGTACCGCTACCCCTAGCGGTAGTACCGTGAGGCCGAGCGGTAGTACCGCTCTATGTGGGTTGTGAGCATAACGAGGTTGGATTTTTCCCCACCTATAAAAGGGGATCTTCTTCCCCAATGAATCTTATCCTTTAAGCTCGAGTTATTCCCCCATTGTTGACCTTCTTTGAGCTTGCTAACTCTCAATCCCTCCATGGATTCTTGCTAGTTTCTGAGGGAAAAGAGAGAGGAGATCTAGATCCACATTTCCACCAATCACTTTCTCCTCTATGTGAGGGAAACCCCTTGGATCTAGATCTTGGAGTTCTTGGTGTTCTCCTTCTTGTTCTTCCTCTCATTTTCCTCCCTAGCATTAGTTGCTTCGGTGGGATTTGGGAGAGAAGGACTTGGGCACTCCGTGTGCCCTTGCCATTGCATTTGGTGCATCGGTTTGAGTTCTCCACGGTGATACATGGAAGTTACAAGTTGAGAAGCTTATTACTCTTGGGTGCTTGGTACCCTTGAGCTTGTTCCTCTTGGGTGCTTGGGCGCCCTAGACGGTTGGTGGTGTTCGGAGCTCAATCATTGTGGCGTAAAGCTCTGGGCAAGCGTCGGGGTCTCCAACAGATCGCCCCGAGCAATTTGACGGGTACCGGTGACAGCCCCCAAGGGTTGCCAAAGTGTACGGGTTCGGTGACCGCCCCCAAGGGTTGCCATTTGTACGGGTTCGGTGACCGCCCTCAAGGGTCCCTTAGTGGAATCACGAATCTTGCATTGTGCGAGGGCGTGAGGAGATTACGGTGGCCCTAGTGGCTTCTTGGGGAGCATTGTGCCTCCACACCGCTCCAAACGGAGATTAGCATCCGCAAGGGTGTGAACTTCGGGATACATCATCGTCTCCGCGTGCCTCGGTTATCTCTTAACCGAGCCCTTTACTTATGCACTTTACTTTGTGATAGCCATATTGTTTCTTGTCATATATCTTGCTATCACTTAGTTGTTTATCTTGCTTAGCTTAAGTTGTTGGTGCACATAGGTGAGCCTAGTTGTTGTAGGTTTTGTGCTTGACAAATTAACCGCTAGGTTTATTCCGCATTTGTTCAAGCCTAAACCGTAATTATTTTAAAACGCCTATTCACCCCCCCCCCCCCTCTAGGCGACATCCATGATCTTTCACACTTCATCTCCTAATATCTGTGTATATGCTAGAAATCTTTGGGATGGGTTATAAACTCTAAAACTTTGGTTAACAACATATTACTACTGGCGGTATGTAGAATATTCAAGTTTGTGTTGCTTTTTCCGGGTTCTATATATGCCTTCCTCTGATGCATAATGGAAAAATATGAGCATGTTTTACATGTTAAATTATAGTGCAAAGTCTATTGTAAACATTTTACCATTGTGCATCGTCTAACTTCAACCCTAATCCATGAAAATGTCTAAATTGAAGCTTAAACTATCTAAAAATGTTTAGGATGGTCCTATATTTAATTTGAAAAATGGTTGTGTATGTTTGGCTTTAAAATGAAAAACTTCATGAATCGAGGAGATGCTACAAGATGATAACCTGCAAAAATCATTAAAAATACACTATTTATGTCATGTGAGAAATGAGGATCATTTAATTCGCTTTTCATGTATATATGGTCTTGGTTGCTATTGATGCTTATCATGTTTGACCGTTATAGCATTCACTCTTGAACTATTTCATATGTTTAGAGAATCTTAGAATATGGAACCACCATCCAAACCTTAAACCAGTCAATTGGAGTTGGTTTTGCATGTTCAAAGTTTTAGAAGAAAAAAAAGCTACAGATGGAGAACCTGCAAAAATCAACCAAAAAGAATGCCGATTTACCTTCTGTGTTAAAAAGGTAAGAGCAATTTATTTTATCTCTATATCTTCCTGCATATGACATGAAATTGTGCACATGGATTGATTAAAATTGTCTTTACACCCTATGTAATTAATTTAATTTATTGTAAAAATAGTAAAGCTGGGCTAGCTAGGCCATTCCATGGTGATTTGAGATCCATAACCGTCTGATATGGCTTATAGAAGCACCACATCGTTCGGTCATCCAGCAAAGCGTCCCCCAACCTTGATTAACTGAAAAAGGACCATTGCTCCAGACTATTCTCAGAGCCTTCTTCTGAACCGGGGCCATGCCATGGGCCACGAGACCTCGAGGACATTGAGGTGGATCGAGAGTGTACTTTGATGTTCCTGTCAGTTCCGTTCGTCTCCATGCTTTTCAGTTTCTGCTGCTCTATCTGGTGGGCCATTGAATCTGCAGTTGGGGGCGACGGCAGCGTAATAGTGAGGATGAAACTTGGCTCTCTTCCTCGTGCTACTTTCTCTGGTTGTGTCAGAGTCCATGCCCTGTTTGCCTCCTATTTTTAGCCAAATTATGATAAATGTTGGGTGCAATCTTGGACACTCCTCAATGTTTTCTGGCGACTTTAGAGGTGAACCCTAGAAGCCTCCAACACCACCGCAACCTCTCCCATTGGTGCCTAGATCCCCTCCTCGACCCTACCAGCGGAGTACCACCATTTTGACAGATGAGGTGGTCGATCTATGGTAATCCTGTCAATTGGCAGGCTGCCGGTAGCCGGGGGGAGTGGCTTTAGGGAGAGGATGTGTCAGTGGGCGATGGGAACGAAATGGTGAAGGTGTTGTGTCGCGGCGAGGAGGACTATGCAGCGGGTGACAGAGCAATTTCGTAGTGTTTCTGGTTTTGAAAGTTGTGTATGTCATACTCTTGGTACAACTAGATAAAGCGGGTTTCGACACTTCTTGTTATGTGAAACAAACAAATTAATATCTTTAGTACTTAACAGATGGAGTCTCAATTATTTATTTGACACTTTCAATAGATGGAGTTTTAATTATTCATTTGTAAATACCCATTTCTTTCTGCTGTTAGAAAAAAAAAGAATTACAAAGAAACAAGTGGTTTGGCGCTCTCATCTTAATATGTTGGCTTTCAGGTTATGGAGCAAGTTCTTGTGATTATATACTCAGCTATACCAGCAAAACCTCTTCACTTTAAATCTTATCTTATTATTATCTATTGATGTAATCAGTTTGTGGACACACATAACTCATATTTTGCCATCTCAAGTAGGAATATTACCATTACCGTCATTATCAAAACTCTTTGGAAGCACATAAAACCTAAAAACTAAAGTTGTGATCGATCTAGTAGATGTCCAGTCCGTCAATTCTGTCTGGTCCATTTTGTTGTTAGATAGCTACATTATGCCTTTTCATAGTGTAAATTTGTGTTCTTGGCTTCTTGCTGTCAAAGATTGATTCTTCATTGGTTTCGTGTTTTGTTTATTATTATAGAATTAGGAGGTTTATTGCATGCACATAATCTTGTGCCTATCTAATTTTGAGGGTTTAAGGACGGGCGCGGCAATGCGCTCCTGTGTGGTCTAGTTATACATATGAGGCTGGCACATGTTTGGCATTAATTTCCCCGGGGGAGGGGGGGGTCCGATGAATAGTACGTGCATATATTTTTGTAGGTGTTAGTTAATTCTCGAAGTTGGTCCACAAAAACCATAGTGATATTGATTTTTATGACAAAAAATGTCAAATTCTTTCCGGAATATGCTCTTATCTATGAGTTGGTCGCTATCCTAGTGCAATATCCGAAACATTAGGGAAAGCTGAAGGCGGGCCATCAGCAAGGCTGTAGTGGGTTACCAAGATATTTATATCCTGACATAGATGGCGATTTATCTTTCCCCACAAAAGTAAAGATGGTGATTTAGAAGTAAATTTTGACATAGATGTGATTTAGTGGGTTCTCAACGTGTTGCTAGCTTATTGCTTCTATGCAAATTTTCTTAGTAATTTGTATGCGAGAGTAAAACTGTGTAACAATTAAGGCTGGGAGACATAACAAATGTTTTTCTTTAGATGGACATAACAAACATTCGAGATGGGACTAGAATGTGGATCAGTGGTTACAATATAATGGGAACCTTACCGTTGCTGAAAACGGTCGCCATGTACGTACACCTGTCGGCTGAGCAATGACAGTTTGAATTCCATGGCGCATGCACGTACGTACGCACGCAATCAAGCAAGAGTTTTGAATTGTATATATATTTAGCCTCTAGTCATTGAGGCCGTTCCAAAGACACGCTTGACAAAGCTCAACCACTGGAACGTAAGATAAATACTAGTGATTGGGGCGTCACCCTGTGGCGCCGTTTGAGAGGAAGTTGTGCGCATGTTTTCATTAAAAAGACGTAAAGTCCTTGCCTCCGTCTAAAAAAAATTTAAAAATCCTCGTCTTCATCTTAAAAAGAGGTAAAAAGAAAAAAAAATACCACACCAGCCTACCAACGAGTGCCACTTTACATAATCCTCCATTTAAAAAATACCAAAGGTCCTTATCTTCATCAAAAAATATATATTTAAAAGATAATCCACACGTCATCTAAAAATATTGCAAAAAAAATTCACCATGGCCAACCAGCTTGCGCCACGTGGCATAGCTGGTTGGCTGCCCTTCATGCGTAGCTTATAATGGTTTTAATATGCCATACAAATGTGCGTACGGGCACGCTTGCTTGCGTGATGCACGTACATCAAACATATTCCGTGTTTCCAGTGGACACACGCTATATGCGATAGCAAGCCGCATGAAAAATATAAAAATGTGGGGTAAAGCAGGGTGATCCTATCTCACCTTTGCTCTTTGTGCTTGCTGCTGACCTTCTGCAGACTATGATTAATGATCAACTCAGCAAAGGACTCCTTTCCTTACCCCTAGTAACTCATAATCCTGACTATCCAGTGGTTCAATATGCTGATGACACATTATTGTTTGTGGCTGCTGAGTCTGCTCAGTTAGAGGTGCTAAAAGCTATTCTAGACTCCTTTTCTCTGGCAACTGGTTTGCAAATTAATTACCACAAATCTTCAATGTACCCAATTAATGTGCATACCAATTATGCCAATGTTCTTGCTGCTCAATTTGGATGTCAACTGGGGGTGATGCCTTTCACATACCTGGGGTTGCCCATGGGAACCACTAGGCCCAAAATTGTGGACCTTTTGCCACTTGTGGACTGCATGGAAAGAAGGTTGACTGCTAGCTCTTGGTTTCTACCACAAGGTAGCAGACTGCAGTTGGTAAATTCCGTTATTTCTTCATTACCAATATTCTTCCTCTGTAGCGTATCTATTCCACAAGGGATTTTGAAACAACTGGAAAGAATACAAAGACAGTGTCTTTGGAGAAAATATGGCCAGGAAAAGGGGAACACTTTGGCGGCCTGGCCTCTGGTATGTAGACCTAAATTAAAGGGTGGGCTTGGCATCCTGAACCTGGGGCTGCAGAATGAAGCTTTGTTAATGAAGTTCCTTAATAAATTCTATAACAAAGTTGATGTTCCATGGGTTCATTTGATCTGGGACAGTTATTATTATCAGAGAGTCCCACATGACACTGCTATGTGTGGCTCTTTTTGGTGGAGGGACATATGTAAGCTAATGGATACATTCAGGGTTGTGTCTTCAGTATGCGTTGGAAAAGGTGACTCCTTGCTATTCTGGTTAGATTCCTGGGAAGTGGATAATTCTTGCATTCCACTACAGGATAGATTCCCCAGGCTGTTCTTATTTTGCATACAAAAAAATTCTTCTGTTCTGGAAGTAATGGCCACTGGTGAGTTTCATAGCATGTTCTCTCTGCCATTATCTGAAATGGCCTACAGGGAGCTAAATCAACTTTCTGGAATATTGTCTGATATCTCCTTGGATGATAATGCTAAGAATTGCTGGTATTGGAAACATGGAAAGAAATCTGGATACACAGCCAAGAAATATTATGATCTGGTCCATGAGCCAATTCCAACTAACCCCTTGCTATGTTGGATATGGAAGTCATGCTGTACTATGACAATCAAAATGTTTGCCTGGCTTGTCATTATGGATAGAGTAAACACCAAGGATATGATTCAGCGCAGGAAGTGGAAGATCAATGATGGGCCTGAATGTGTGCTTTGCCCTATAGGAGCTCTTGAAGACAGGAATCATCTGTTTTTTCAGTGTAACTTCAGCATGAGAGTCTGGAATTACCTGCAGATTTCATGGCCCAACAATCAGGATATGGTTCAGATTGCATGCCATGCTAGGAAGGAGTTCAATAAGCCTTTCTTTTCTGAAGTGGTGTTTCTTACTTGGTGGAATATCTGGAAAGTCAGAAATGATAAAGCTTTCAGGTATATCAGACCTACCTTCAGACAGTGAAGAAATGGTTTTGTCCATGACATTTCCCTTTTGGCTCACAGAATCAAGTCAAAACACAGGGAGGCACTGCTTAAATGGATTGATTTCCTTCCTCCTTGAGAGGCGACATGTATAGTTAGATTTTCCTTCTCTTTTAGGTTAGATTGTACATAGTTTTCTTTTATCTTCTTCTGTTTTGTTCCTTTTCTTAAGGAACCTTTCTATGTACTTGATGTTCTTGATTTTAATAAAATGCTGTGGGGTGTAAGCCCTGCAGTCCCCAGTCAAAAAAAAATATAAAAATGCGGTCGGGTCTAACTCCATGAGCTATGCCAGCGGAGGAAGGAACATGTGTGTACTTGTCTTGCCAGCTTTTGTGTTTTGTGTGTCGCGTGCAAGACTAATCTAAATATCTAAGAGTATCTACAGCCCGACCTTTAAGCCGCCTCATACGTCCGGGTGGGCTATCCGGTTAGGTTTTTTCGACCCAGACGGACGCCTTAAATGGGTTTCAAACGTCCAGACTAACTGAATTTCTGGATGAGTTACATAAACATCTAAAAGATACTCCCTCAGTTCCATAATATAGTACCTATAGATTTTTGTAAAAGTTAAACATTACAAACTTTGACCATATTTGTAGAGAAAAGTAGGTACATCTAGAATACCAAATGCACGTCATTGGATACATTGTAAGCTATATTTTCAGAATGTACATGTTTGGTATTGTATATATAGACAATTTTTCCTATACACTTGGTCAAAGTTGGTAAAGTTTGACTTTCACAAAAAAACTATAGGCACTACATTGTGGAATGGAGGGAGTACTAAACCTCAATTCAAGAAATTATATCTTCTAGCAAGACATTCACCGAGCAAGCGGAAATCCTTTTGAAGGAAGGTATTCAGGAACAGCTGGAACGTTTTTCTGTTCAGTAACAAATAAATTTTGCATGTCTACTCTTGTTAGTAGAATAGGAATCGTCGAGAAAGATTTTTCATTTGAATCATGCAAAAAAGTTCTCTTTGTTTTTAGTTTAGTATAGTTATTTCCATATCCAGCCCAAATATGGGGCGATATGGATGGCCCGGGCACGCCCGAGCGCGTCCGCCTGACAAGTCCAGCCCATCACCGACTCCACGGATGTCCCACAAAAATCTCCATCAGTATGTCGGTCCGAAATCCTATCTCACTCACTCTCCTCTCTCGCGCCGTCCTCTCTTCTCCCCTTACCGATTTTGATTGAATCTGACGCAATGTCGAGCTCCGGCAGCCGCTCCGACGACAAGGTGGATCCGGAGTATGAGCTTGCCCTCCGCATCGCCTTGGAGCGGTCCAAGGTGGACACCGGGGGCAGCTTCGGATCTGCAGCCTCGCCGCAGCCGCCGGCGCTTCCCCGTCGGCGCATCTCAGATGCCAGCACTGGCCCCTCCCGGCCCATGGGTAGCTCCGACAGGCGGCTAGCGCAATCGGCGCCTCCCGCACGCCGTCCCATCGCCCCGCTAGTTGCTGCTTCCCCACGCCGTCCCCTCGCCCCGCCGGCTGCTGCTCCCCCTCGTGGGCAGTGGTGGGTGCTTGTGCCCGCCCCGCCAGCCCGGACACGCACGCCGGAGTCGGAGGCGCGTGCCGCCCATCGCGAGAGGTAGCGGGTAAGGGAGACGGAGGCTGTGGAGAGCTTTGTCCACCGCTGGCGTTAGTTACTGGCGGAGCCCAACGAGACCAGCGGCTCCTCGCATGGGTCTACCGCCGATCGGTTACGACGGCGGAGACGGAAGCTCGGCGGCTCCGCCGGAAGAACGCCAAGGCTCTTTGGCTTGACATCGAGCAGTCTGAGCAGGAGGCATTGGAGAAGGCGAAGGAGGCTGCTCGGCTGGCCAAGCTCAGGCGCCAGCAGCACCGGGCCATCCAACGCCTGAAGGGCCTTGTCATCATCGACTCCTCCGACGATGACGAATCGGACGATCCTCCACCAGCCGACGACGGGTACAACTACGCCGGCGACCAGAAGAGGAAAGGGCCAGCCCGGAAGTGGTGAAGTTGATTTTAATTTCAAATTCTAGATGTAGTATATAGTTGTCCGTCGTTTGTGTGAACTTTGGTGGATCTTTGGGAGAACTATTGTGCAATTTCTATGTCCGGAACTGATCTACATAGTTTGATCGACGTTACATGCTATAGTATGGATATAGGGGTTCGGATATGAGAGACACGAATGTGGACGACACGATTTGAGAAGTGTTCAATCACTGTTCGCGGACGCGTCCGGGCACGTGCGCGGGCGTTTGAGGTCCCGGATTTGCCAATCCGGTTGTAGATGCTCTAACCAAGTGGAGCTAGCAGCTAAGTGTGGTAGACGTTAAAAAGTCAATGCATGGTGTTTAATTTGAATATCAAGTACACCATAGTAGTAGACTGTTTGCGGTCATCTTGGTGCTAATCAAAGACGGTGCCGACTCCTTAACTGACAATTATCACCACATGGCTAATTTCAACATGACAGCGGCCGCTCATACTTTTTGGCCGCCGTGTCACCTTTCGTCAAGTCTCTAATTAAAGGTTTACCCACAATCTTCTCTCCGGCGCGGCGATCTATTGGCTAGTAGTACGTAGACAACATACGCAATCTATATGTTGTAGTAGTATATACCCTTTGTCATTTGCGTTTGTTCAATAAAAAAATACTTGGCGTAATATTTTTCTCTTGAGTCGTATTTTGTGAAGTTTGATCAAGTTATATAAAAGAATAATATCAATGTGAACAACGCCAAACCAATACATTTAGATCATTCATGAAATGTATTTCCGAACTGCATTTCTTTTTGTATTTCAGATTTTGATATTATTTCAATAAAAATTGTTCGAGCAGGACAGAGTTTGACTTAAGGCAAAACTAATATAAAAAGTATTTTGAAATGGGTAGTACTTATATAGTCCGGTTTATATGAAAATCCATCGTGTTTGCATGAAATGGGCAGAAACTAGAACAAATTTGCTGTACTAACTCTGCAAACTAATATAAGACGTCTTTGGTCACTACTTTTGAAGAAATTATGCTAAACCATGTAAAAAGTGCCACATGCTCAGTCCTAAAGGAAGGATGAAAAGTGAAATCCACTGTTGAAAGGATGAAGCTAGTTTGTCCTGCACGTAGTGCCTATCGTAACTTTGGAATTTCGTACGCCCATATTAGCTTTTTCGACTAGGTGCACGTGCACGTGCACATAGGTTGTGTGTTCGGATGTGAATTCCTTTAAGGTGAAGTATCAAGTGAAAACTCTTGATAGTAAAAACTGAAAACTTTCAGCCTAGCCCATCGGATCGAGGACGTACAGCAGGGATCGAAGGTGGGAATATGGCCATCCACTTAACAATTATTTTACACATAAACCCCCGCTTACGTTCTGTCTTGTGAAAAAATTAGCGAACAAGAGAAAAAAAAAAAGCAAAATGAATCTCGACCCAGGCGAGGGCGAGACTTGGCGGCGGCGCCTGGACTGCGACTTGGCGGCCGCCATGAAGCCTCGTCATGTGCAGAACGCCATGTGCCCTAGCTCTCGAACGGCTCAGTCCTCGAGCCCTCTTCCTCGTCCTCCATCAGCCATGTACACCAATGCCAGTCCTCCGTCGGCACCGTCCAGCAGCGTGAGCGCTCCGCCGCCCGTGGTCATCAGCCCATTGTCGGCCCCGTCAAGTAGCGCAAGCGCTCCGGCAGGCATGATCCCTCGTCCTCCGTTGGCCCCGTCCAGCAGCACGAGCGCTACGGCGGCCATGATCCCCCGTCCTCCGTTGGCACTATCCAGCAGCGCGAGCGCTCCGGCTGCCATGATCCCCCGCCCTCCGTTGGCCCCGTCCAGCAGCGCGATCACTCCGTCAACCGTGATTCCACACCCTCTGGCCGTGCCGTCCAGCAGCGCGAGTCCTCTGCCGGCCTCTGCGGTAAGCAATGATTTTTTTTGATGGTTTATTTTCTTTCTCCATTGATACGAACTGATCATGCTAATGCCATGGTTACTTTTGTTAGCTTGGTGGTGATTTGGTTTTTCAAAACCATAATTGCGATGAAGGAGTACGCCATGATATAGAAATACATCCTCCCCCATCAATTTGGATAGCTTCCGGACAACCAAAAAAAGAGCCACGGACATCCCAGTTTGTGTGAGTGTCATACAACTTAATTCAAATGCCTTTAACAATTACTAACTTGTATGACTAATGGGTGTTGTAATTTTTACAGTTCATCATGTACACCCAAATGCGATGAGAACTTGAAGCCAGTTGTAGGAATGACATTTGATAGTATGGAAGCGGTCGAGGAGTTTTACAAGGCTTATATGCACACAATGTTGAATTTTCAGTTCGAATTGGACAGAAGAAGACTATAGATAATGTGATAGTCTGGAGGCGTTTCCTTTGTTCAAAATCAGGATTCTGAACAGAGAAGGTGGATGAACCCAGGACGAATTTGAATATTGTAGTTCTGTTGAATATTTATGTCTGAATATTGTATTTCTGAATATTTATGTCTGAAGATTCATCAAAATGGCCAGAGTTGTTTCGCGATGCAAGAATATTATTTCGCACGGCAAGTTGTTTGCTCCAGTTTACTGTGTACAAGTGATGTTGAAATCATCGCCTCCTTATGTCAAGTGTGGGAAAGGTTTGTAGATAACAGAGGGCATTGAGCTTACCATGACCCCCTGCCTACTCCTCCTGCTGCTATCTTTTGGCTGGCAACTGTTCGCTTTTACTAAAAAGAGTTAGACTTAGACAGGATAATAAGGCACAAGAGGTTCATTCATTAATTAACGTTGCGTCCTGTTGGTTTTAGCACATGTGGCTTACGGAATTCTGAAATTAGCAAGACAAAAGATGTTAAATCACCAGTACATGCCTCACTTTTAACAAGGGAATATTTCTGCAGCCAATTCACATTCATTCTGTAAATCTGCAAATTCAGTATGTACAGCAGTAGCAAAAGAGCAAATATTTCTTGTATATTTGAAGCTGTTGTTTGTACCTCCAAATATTTCAGTATGTAGCAACAGGTTCATACGTGAATGTACGTCCAAATCGACGTGCATAACAAAACAACAGCAGTAGCAAGAGCAAATGTTTCTGTATGTACATCGACTCACGTGTTTTTTGAACACCCACTTTCACTTTCACTTCAGGTGAAGCCAAACAACAAAGATTTATCTTATCTGTATATCACTATTGAGTCAGCTACAGCAAGAACACCAACGATTTTAATCTACAGCAAAACAACAGCTTCAGAGGGCAAGCAAGTTGCCGGGTCGCTGTCGCATGGAGGCAGCGCCGCCGCCACTGGGTCTCCCTCGCCTGGGCCAGCGCCAGGTCGCTGGGTCGTGAACATCGCCGTGGCCAGGGTCATCTCGCTTGGGGGCATCGCGGTCGCGTCGTGCCTCCACCGTGGCCTCCGAGTCGCCGTCGCTAGGGGAGCGGCGCCGGCCTCCAAGTCGCAGTCCAGTCGCCGCCGCCAAGTCTCGTCCTTGCCTGGGTGGAGATTCGTTTTGCTTTTTTTTCTTATTCACTAAATTTTTCACAAGACAGAACGTAAGCGGGGGTTATGTGTAAAACAATTGTTAAGTGGATGGCCATATTCCCACCTCCGATCCCTGCTGTACGTCCTCGATCCGATGGGCTAGGATGAAAGTTTTTAGTTTTACTGATCAAGAGTTTTCACTTGATACTTCGCCTTCCCTTAATATCCTACCGACTCGTGTGACTTTTTATTGGGGTGAACCGGATGAAAAAGTCTTTAAAAGGCAGGCAGCACCCCAAGGTCGTGGTGCCTCGCCGGACGGCATCTCAGGGCATCTTCAGCCGCGCCCCCAGGAAGGCCTCCCCAGGTTTTTTTTCGCGCCGGCGCCGAAAAAACGGCCCAGTCGCGTTCCCAGGAGACCGATTTTCGCCGGCTTGGGCCGAAAACAGCGCCGGCGGACCCAGCCCGAACCCAGCGCGCTGGGGGGCGCCCGGGGGCGCCGGGTGAACTGTTTTGGCGCGAAAAAGCCGCGGGCCCGCCGCGTCAGCGACACGGCTCTCTTCTCGGCCCTTCGTCGTCCTCATCGCCTCGTTTCCCGCAGCGAATCAATGCCAAAGCTGCCGCGCCGGTCAGCCTGCACCATTGATGCCTCACGGGCGGCGCAGTGAAGACCGGACGACGCGCGTCCCTCGCCCTCCCTCGCCCACCACGCGTACACACGGTGGCACGCGCGCCTCGGCCTATATATGACGCGCCCCGGCGCACTCGGCGACTCACACTCTCCCGCCGTCGTCGTTCCTCCCTCTCCTCTCTTCTCTTTCGCCGTCTCCAGTTCACACCCATGGCCGAGCGCTTCCCAGGCAACGGCGCGGCGGCGAACGGCTTCGGCCGCCGCCATCTTCATGAAGACGAGGCTCGCCTCCTTTACGAGGCCGAGTACCTGGTCCCGCCGGACATGCGGGTGCCCAGGGCGTGGAGGATCAGCGCGGGCGGCGTGCCGGTGCCCCCGGTACCCACCGGCGCGGCGCAGCGTGCGGAGATCGCACGCATCCGCTCGAACCTGCCGCGTGCGGCGAATGAGGGGCCACGGTACGTCCCCGACAGCCCGCTCTGGGACCCTTACTTCCGCCGCCGTCACGCCCAGCAGCTTGAGGCCACCAACGGCGTTGTGCCCTCCGGCAGGCGCAACGCCGCCGGCCGGCGTCGGTGGTGGGGCGTTCCCGGGCGCACGTTGGAGGCCGTCCTCGAGTACATCGAGGGCGGCAACAGGCCGCACCTCGAGTACCCCGCTCCCCCTTTCTTCTCATGCCGCCGGGGAAGCTCCTAGACCCCGAGGCGCATGGAGACCGGGGGGTCCTCCTCCTCGTCCGGCGGCTCGCCCTGCCTCCGCCCCGTCAAGCCGGAGCCCCAGGGCACGCCGGTCAGCGCGCGCACCCGCAGCTCTGGCGTCCGCATCGGCGCCAACGCCTCTCCACCCACCGGCCGCTTCGTCCTCGTCGAGCCCAAGCCGGAGCCCGGCTTCCCCGCGGAGTACGAGGAGATAGCCCGGCGCGGCTTCTCCGACGAGGACGCCATGCGGTGGGCGCGGGACGACTACCTCCGCGACGAGATGGTCCGGCAGCGCCGGGCCCTGGAGGAGATCGCCCCCCGCAAGCGTGGGCGTGAGGACGAGCACGGCGTCGTGGTCCTCGACAGCGACGACGACGACGCCCCCGGACCGTCCAACCCGCCGCGCCAACCGGAGGAGGGATGCAGTAGGGACGGCGGAGGCGTAGGCGGGGGCGGCAACGACGACAACGACGATGACGACGACGGCGGTGACTACACGCGGTTCTACAGCCTCCTCGGCATGTAGAACTGCGTGGGCGGGCGGCGAGGGAGACAGCGGGGTAGCCCGCGGTAGTTTTTTTTGTAAAATATGTTTAAGTTTGAACGAACTCGCCGATGTTTGCGTTAAATTTGAGTCGTTTTTGCGCCGTTTTTGACTTTTTTAACTAACCCTGGGCGCCGCGACTGGGGGACATCACGCCCCCAGTGCGCGATTTAGCGCCGGTGCGCCTCCATGGGGCGAATTTTTGCCGCTCCTGGGAGGCCAACGGATGGAGATGCCCTCAGCTCGCATGCCTCCGATCTCCAAAACTCCTAAGCTTCTACGGCGCCGCAGTGCATCGCAGCACACATTCGACTAGTTAATCCAATCACGTGGTACATGTGGATGTCCGTACGTGTCGATAGAGCACAAATTTCAAACATGCAGTTTCATAGCTTACGTAAGAGATAAAAAATTAGCAAAGTTTGGTACGGTAGTACATATAGTCTAGCGTTTATCAGCTGCATATAAGTAGCCTTCATCTAGAATTTATCACTTGATTAGTTTGCTCTGAATAGTACGGACGTACTCACGTACACCATTGTGTACGGCAATTAGCTACCCACGGAGTGAGTAGTTATCAGTGTTGGGTATAATGTTTATTAGGAAAGATGAGATAGAAAAGGATTTGTTCTGGCTTGTCTTGTACTCCAAGTAAATCATTGTATTCCTATATATATGCCCACGAGGCTCAAACAATACAACGACTATTCCATCAATCCCTCTCTCCCTTCTAACATGGTATCAGTTTTCGGGTTCTAAACCCTAGCCGCCGCCGCTTTCGTACCCGCGCGCCGCCCCTGGGGCGGCCGGCCTCCATGACCGCCGCCGGGGGCCGCGCCGCCTGTACCTAGGGTTCGTCCGCCGGCCGTGTTGGCTGGCTGCCCTAGAGAGTCTTTTTTCTCGATCCTTTGATCCGGGTTTCTCTCTCTCTCTCGCCAGTCGCTTTGATCGGTGTCTACTTTTTGGTTTTCCGGTCTATGTGATCCGGTTTGCGTCGCCCACCGCCGCCGTCGATCCCGTGCGCCTCTACTCCAACACCGGCGCGATTGGCCAGCTTCTTCACCGACTCGGCGGCCTCGCGCGTCGTCCGCGCGTCTGCCCGTCAGTCGCCCCGACGCGGCCCCCTCGCGCGTCGTCCACACATCGGCCCGCCGGTCGCCCCGACCCGGCGGCCTCGCGTCATGCGGCGGCCCTTCACCGCCGTCGTTCGCGCGACGGCCCGCCCGTCGATCTACACCGGGCGTCACCGCCCTGCTCCGACCGGGACTCCTGCATCACCCCGACCCGGCGGCCTCGCGCCATGCGGCGGCCAATCATAGCCGCCCTGCCGCCCGCCGCCGCCGGCTTCATCTCGGACTCCGCCGCCACCACGCCTCCACCGAGCGGCATCCCCGACCTCGCGCGCGATCGGCTTGATCACCCGCTCGCCGCCGTGATCCGCCTCATCTACGCCGCGCGACCGACCTGGCCCGTCGGTTACGCGCGCCTCCGCAGGTCCCGTGAAGATCGTCCCCGAGTTCAGCGCGCCTCTCCACTGATCGAGCATCAGGGTGCTGCCGCGTCGCCCCATCGGGCCGCAGCGCCACCGCCCCGTGGTTCTTCTCCCGGCTGCACCGACCCGCGTCACCGCTGCGTCGCCCCTTCGGGCCGTGGTGCCGCGGCCCGCGGTCCCTCGCCGCCCCGAGGGCGTCTGCTCTAGGCCGTCCCGTGGCTGCATCGACCCTCGCGCCGCCGCTGCGTCGCCCCGTCGGGCCGTAGCGAGCGTGGCACGCGGTCCACGCCGCCGTCCCGAGGCCGTCCCCGCGGTTGCACCGACTCGCGAATCGCCGTTGTGTCGCCCCTTTGGGCCGCAGCGTCGTGGTCCGCGGTCCTCGCCGGCGCCCCGAGGTCTTCCCACCGTCGCCCCAACCCGCCTACCGCCGTTGCGTCGCCCCTTCGGGTCGTAGCGCCGCGGCCCGCGGTCCACTCCGCCGTCACCGCGCGTCGACCTCCCGTGGTATGCGCCGCGCCGTCTCCCTTGGCGCGGGAACGCCACTGTCCGCGCCGGTCTTCGTCATGCTGTTGGGTTCTACTCGCCTACTTCGAGCACCGCCGCCGCCGCCGCCGTCAGGCCGCCGCTGCCGCTTTTCTTTGGCCGCCGCCGCCGCCACCCCGTAGCCGCCGCCGCCGCCACCCCGTAGTCGCCGCAGCCGCCCGTCCACCTCCTTCGTCTTCATCCAGCATCAGCCCGTCGTCAGCGTCGCCGTCATCTACCCCGACCACTTCGTCTACTCCGACCACCGTTGGTGACATTGGCCCCGCGCCAATGGACGCCGCAACCGTCGTCGAGTTCTTCTCTGCTGGCCCTCCGATTTCTTCGACATGGCGTACAGCTCGTGCAGGTCCTAGTCTCCGCATGCCCGGTGCTGGCAACACCGCCGCGTGCGTTCGTCCACGACGTGTCCCCGGCCTGGCAAGCCTGGTGCGGCGCTTCGTCAACTTCGTCTTCGTCCGTCTACGCATGCCCAGTGCTAGCAACACAGGTGCGTGCCTTCGTCCACGATGTGTCCCCGGGTTTGGCAAACCCGCCGCGACGCATCATCAACAACATCATCTTCCTGGCGCACCCCTACTTCGACACCACTGCGCCCATGCTTACTCGGTGCCCCCTTGCGCCCGCGGCTCCACGGCGACTTCCTCGACACCGGCCACCCTGACTCGATATCGACCGCGGCATTCTTCGGACGGCTACCTCGACCACGACTCCACCACCCACGCTCTCGGCTACCTCGACAAACGGCACAAAGGGCTATCGCCTTGCTTGAGCAACCTCGTCGGTTGCCACTCCAGCCACGACTCCGCGATGTGTCGACCGTTACGACTGTGTGTGTGTGTGGGGGGGTGTCCGTCGGCTTGCATTCGGATTCTTCTCCAGTCTCACCGTCTGCGTCGCTACAGTTGTGACTGCGGGGGGATGTTGAGTATAATGTTTATTAGGAAAGACGAGATAGACTAGGATTTGTTCTGCTTGTCTTGTACTCCAAGTAGATCATTGTATTCCTATATATATGCCCACGAGGCTCAAACAATACAACGACTATTCCACCAATCCCTCTCTCCCTTCTAACAACCAGCAAGCGTGTTTTTCAACGGTATGCTGCGACAGATCCCTCACAGAGCAACCATCCAAACCTCCCCAGGAATTATTCCATCTTCTGTTTTTTCCTCTCTTTCAAACCTGCCAAAAAAAGTCAAAGCCCGGTATAAACTCTGAATTGAACGGGCAAAGTCAACCAGAATTATACCCAAAGTTACCGTTGATTTTTTGATTGTGTGTGCATTTTTTTCCCAGAAACTTCCAATCTATTCACATTTAATCACGGCAGTACAAAACAACAAAGGTAATAAAAATTACAATCATGTCCATGGACCATCTAGCGACGACCACAAGCACTGAAGCGAGCCGAAGGCGCCACCGTCACCGCCCCTCCCTCACTGGAGCCGGGCAAACCTTGTTGTAGTAGCACTTCATGCTTGATCATGCCGACATCAGTGAAATTTAGAGTTTTTCTCCTGCCTACAGATTCGGTTATGTGGTATGGAATGTGAAACTAACGTCCGGTCACTAAAAATTCCCATTTTAGAGTCGCTGTTTTTGTACAATATGGTATGGTAATTTCACTGGAAAAAACCAGCCGCCCATATTTGCTTGTGTCAATGGACACCAGCATGTTGTCCCAACTAGGAGCGTCTCCTCCCTCAAAAAAAAGAAGAAGGAATTTCTCCAGTTTGGTTATCTAGGATGAAGTCGAACTAGCCATATTCAGGTATTCAGGGACGATGGGTGACGACGTTGCTCGATGATGGTTTTGCAACCACATTCAAGGCGAAGATCGCACCTCCCCCCCAAAAAAAATCCAAAATTCAGATTTTGTGAAGAATAGTCGGCATTTGAACTCTTGTTTCCTGATCAGTTTGTGATATTCCCCCTCCCCCACCCCTTCATAAAGTTTATAGTAGTAAACGAGGCAACTTAGCCTCGTCAAATATGAAAAGTTGCTCCGTTCTTGATCATGTTTGTTAAGTCTGTTTTGGTAGATAAGTTGGTCTGTCAAGGGTGCCCTATTTGTTTGTTAACGAGTGCCTATGGTATGGGTCACTAATTACCGGACTACTCTCTTCCGCTTATTTAATAGAGAGGGTCTTTAGACCACGGTCCAAAAAATATAGCCCCCTCTCACTGTCAAAACACCATCAACTTACATGGTTAGCTCTGAGTGGAGGCCAGACTTACATGGATCTGGGGAGGTGGACACATGGCAGCATGATGGCTCTCAATGGTAGTGTGATGTCTCAAAGAAGCTGTCGGTGACAAGCCAAAACGTCCAAAGACATTTGGCGCGTCGGACTAAACCCTCGGTGACCTAGTCGATGCACTGAATCACATACTACGCGCTAGAGCAACTAGTTGATCGACGCATAAAACTCAAATACCGCAGTGATGCACGAAGAGAACTGGTCCGATACATGAAACGCGCGATCTAAACCATCTACCCCGCTTCCGGGTGAAAACTCGGGAAGGCAGGGAGAAGGGGCCGGAGGCGGCGAGTTAATTGACAAGTAACTTGAGCGGATCCCCACGTAACTTCTTTCCTCCTAGGTGCAATGTCAAAGAGGCGGTGCCAAGCCTAGCTCGCAGCCACATCTTTTTCCGCAGAGTTCGTCGCCGGAACCCGCAGGAAATCCCCGCGGCCGGTGAACAGTCGGCGTCGGGGAGCCATTTTCCTCGTGTGTACAGTGTTCCTCGCTCGTTCTCGACGCCGACCTGTCTCCCACCCCGAATCCACCGCAGCGGTCAAAATCACGTCGCGTCGCACCACACAGCCCGCGACCGCGACCCGTTCGTTCGTCCGTTGCCCGAACGCATCTGCGGCCCAGGCAGACTACCACGGGACGGCCCAGTGACGACAGAAGGCCTGGGCCGCGGTGACGAACTGAGCCCTGCTGACGAACCGGGCCGAAACCCCCGGGCCCGGCCCGCTGACCCGAGCTTCTTCGAGTTTCACTACGGCTACCTCTCTCCGGCCCCCTCCTCCTCCTCGTGTGTCCCATTTCAAACGGCCGTCCCCGTCCCCGTCCCCGTCCCGTTCCCGTTCCGATCCGACGGCGGCGCGGCGGAACCCTAGGCCCCCGGCGGAGCCCCGATGTGCGGCTGCGCGGAGGCGCTCGTGAGGGCGGTGGTCGCCTTCTTCGACGCCGTCCTCGTCGACTGCTTCCTCTCCTGGTTCCGCCGCCGCCGCCCCGGCCCCGACAGCCCCGCCTCCGCCCACCGGGTAAGCCAACCCTACCTCTCCCTCCCCCTCTCCCTCTCCCCCGCGTCCGGCTCTTCGATTCGTTCGTGCTCCGAGCCCAGGCGGTGATGAATTTCTTGGTGCGTTCGCGTCTGTGCAGGATCCGCTCGTGCCCAAGGGCCGGGGAGGGGAGGCGCTCCCGGCCTCGGACGAGGAGAAAGGTACGTATCCTCGATTTACTCCCTCAGATTCGCGATTCCGGCCGTATGAATTTGGTGTGCTGTGGTTAACCACTTTGCCGTTCGTTCCATGCGTGCGTGGTGTTGTTTCAGGTTTTGCAGAGAGCACAGGGTCGAATGAGCAGTTGGCAGGTGGCGATGACACCGATGAGGAGCTTAGGAGAGAGGTACGCATACCGGAGCACAGCTAAATGAATCTCTGTTACTTTTTCAGTCACACGTGGGGAATGGATGTGCGGTTCTTGTTACCGTCAGGTTGTAGTTCCTAGGCTGAGAGCATCAGCTTTGCAAATTGCGCCTGTGCTTCCACAATGCGCGCGATGTGTGTGGATGGTTTATAGATGGAGAGATCAGGTTCACACAGTGCCTGGTGATAGCTAGTACAGTTACAGTGACTGTCAGATTGTGGTTCCAGGCTGATGTTGTGATTGCATATCTGTTACTGTATTTCCCTGATGCGCAAAACGTATGTGGCTAGTTTACATGGAGAGACTATGTTTACACGGTACCTAATAACTGAATGAGCTGAGGCCCCTTTTTCGAGTCACACATGTGAGGAATGTTTGTGTAAGACCATTTTGACTGTCCCATTGTAGTTCGACGGATCTAGCTTCACTTTTTGACTGTAATATTTGTTACCTTTAGGTACCCATCTGCTACAGCCTACAAGGTATCACTTTAGATTGAATTTGATCGTGCCTGTATTTCTGTGTTGAGCATTATGGTAGTTTATAGGAAGGGGTTTAGGTTTGCCCAGAATCACACTGCACCTACTAGCTGTGGCATACAATTTTCCATGACAAGGGCTTTAGTTAGTGTATTTTGTCAAATGCACACTGCAAGTAACTAGTTTATATGTTATGAACAAATAAAAGGATGGTCCTGGAATTTCATAGACTGGGTGTTGTATATGGTAAATCATTCTTTTTATATCTTCTGGTTATAAGAATAGAAACTTCCTGTATGTTATGACCAAATAAAAGGATGGTTTATATGTTATGACCAAATAAAAGGATGGTTCTGGAATTTCATAGACTGGGGTATTGCATATGGTACTGTATTTCCCTGACGCGCACAATGTATGTGGATAGTTTAGATGGAGAGATTAAGTTTACACAGTACCTGATAACTGAATGATCTTATGTCCCTTCTTCGAGTCACACATGTGGGGAATGTTTGTGCAACCATTTTTATGGTCCCAGTGTAGTTCGACGGATCTAGGTTCATTGTTTTATTGTAGTTTGTGTTACCTTTAGGTTTCCATCTGATACAAGGTAACTGTTTGGGTTGAATTTGATTGTGCTGTATTTCTGTGTTCAGCATTATGGTAGTTTATATGAAGAGGTTTAAGTATACCCAGTATTTGTACTGTACCTACTAGCGGTGGCATACAATTTTCCATGGCAAGTGCTTTAGTTAGTGTATTTTGTCAAATGCACACTGCAAATAACTACTTTATATGTTATGACCAAATAAAAGGATGGTTCTGGAATTTCATGGACTGGGTGTTCTATATGGTAAATCATTCTTTTTATATGTTCTGGTTATAAAAATAGAAACTTCCTGTGTTCCTTTTTGACTGCATGAAAGCAAATGTGCGTATGGCATAGCCAATATACACACAGCTGTATGTACATTTGCATTTTTGTAAAGTATAAATGTAAAAGTTACATTTTAATTGTCCTGTAGCTGTATAAGTAAATCCAGTGTTTTCAACAGTTCACGAGCTTGATTCATTGCACCTGCTGATAATAATTCTATTTTACGCATTGGAACATATGGGGCTTAGTCCAGAAATTTTCATCGTTCCTAGTCCTATCTTATTAGGAAAGCTCACTGGTGTTGGTATTATTGACCAAAATGTAGTCTGTTCTGATCTCTTTTTCTTTTCTTCTGCATTTGTTTACTTTTTACGTTCTGGCAGTACCTGACTTTGTTTTCAGAGCTTGGGAGTATGTAAAATATTCCAAGAACTAAGGCGTTTTTATATTCTATCCTAATTTGAATTTTCATGTGGCTCATAAATCCACCCAGGCAGTTCACCTCCAGTTGTACGGCACAATATCGCAAACCCCGGCTGAACTTTGGAATGTGTCATATGAAAGTAATTCTGAATCCGCTAATGAGGTAGGGACAGTATCTATGGAATAATTTTGTTACTAGTTTCATATATCTGATGCCTTCTTTTTGGATATGCAGTCTGATGACATGTCCATCAATGCACTGGCAATGGGAGGAACTGGATTTAATTCATCTGGATGGTAATAACTGCCCCGGTTTTCCTATGTGTTTGGACTTTCTTTAACATGGTTTGATGATATTTATAATTGATGTCTATTTCAACCTTTCAGCTTCAAATGCGAGGAGGATTTGATGAGTGAACTTGAAGTTTCACGAGATAAATCACTTGATTCTGTTCCTCGATCAGTTCTCCGCAATAAGTCCCCATTCTGGAGCATGCAGAATAGGTTCTCTGACTGCAATGGTTCACCCTTCCCGACACCTTTGGTTCTCAGAGATGATATGCAGACCCCTGGAACAATGTATGCTTCACTCACAGGGTCTACTATGTCTAGGAAGCGTGTGCGCACCCGCAAACAATTTGTCTATCCTGTCTTGAGACCCATTGAGAACAAGCTTCAGCAAGTGGAACCGTCAGAAGATTCTTCACCAATGCTGCCCTCCAGTTCTCCAAAACGTACAAATTTGGGAGCTGATCATATCAAGAAACTGCAGCAGACCTCTTCGAATTCAGTCACTAAGGTGGGATTCTCAAAATCTCTGCCATTCAGTTTTCCCAGTGAGAATGCTTCATACCAAGAAAAAGGATCACCCCCTTCGGAGGAGTCGAAGTGCCAAACCAGAAGCCCAAATCTGTTGGATGGTGGAGCTCTATCAAAATCAAATTCAGGTGAAAAGCGTGCTGCAATGAGTCTGACCCACTGGCTGAAACCTTCATCCACAGACAATGAGAATCAAGGCGTTGTCACTTCATCTGCTTCCGACCAACTGCATGATGAGATCGCGCTTTTCACGGAGAGCCCTGTCTTCACGGCAGCTTCTGGGATGGACGCAGATGTCGAGAACCCTACTCCAAGGTTTCCCAAGGCATGGGACGGCAACGGCATTCCAAACACAACCACCAAGTACAAGGAGGTATGTGCTGATGGTTCATGGGTTTGTCTAGTAGCGCATACCCAAACGTATGGTTTAACACGAGCTAACCATTCTAAGATGTCACTGGTGTTAGGATCAAAAGGTCAGCTGGCATGCGACACCGTTCGAGGAGAGGCTGCTGAGGGTTCTGTCGGATGAGCAGCCTAGCGCTCCGAGGTTTGTTCCTTTCTATACATGAACGCAATTTTGGCCTTTGTTTTTGCTTTTTTTTCAGCTCTTTTGCCATGCATCAAGCTACTTGCCACCCAACCCTTTGCGCATTTCACTGATCCGGTGCTAACATCATGGTTCTAACACAGGAAGCTTATCAGAGGAGACTTGTTCCTTGTAGAGGAGGAGACTTGATGGTGGAGGGAATGTTGATATATGTCAGTCCTCAACCTTTGAAGCTCCTGAATGCCATATCTTTTTTTGTCACTCCACCATATACCTTTGAACCTGCCACCAAACTTTCGCCGCCTTCACCGTGATGCAATGTTACATACAAACGGTAGAGGTGTTATACTGCTGCTATGAACATCATCAACCTCTGGTAGAGGCTTATAAGATGTAAGAAATGTTACTTAGCTGTCCTGTCTCTCTGTAACACCCTTTCTGCTGCATACACAATACTGTTGTAGCTTGTGACTGCTGACACTGAGCAGTGAGTGAGCTGACGTTGCACCTTACAGCAAGCACACTGAGATGTCTCATTGTCCCTTTTTGCCTTGTCCTGAACAGTTGTTATTACCAATTTCAGTTTCGGAATTACCATGAGTTCATGTCTCAGTAGTTGTTACCAAATTCAGTTCTGGAATCGGCTGTGTTCATGTTCCTCGGTTTTAAAATACTCGGCTGTGTTCCATGGTTACAAATACAAAACTGGCATGCTGTTATACAACTGTCATGTTCATAGGAACATCAGTTCTGAGCGACTGGCATCTGAACCATTTACAACTATACATTTTTCACATGTTTCAACTTCTTTTTCCTGTCTGAAAGGCAGGATGTACGTATACAAAAATATTACATACGGGCATTTAAAAAAACTCATTGCCAAACACCTTTTTCTGGCGCGGGTGCTGCCTCTGTATCTGTACACGAAATCACTCTGTCGAAGCGTGCACTTCTTGCCCTACTTGGAGCCATCTCTCTGCGACGGTCTCCTCTCCTCCGCTCAAACCGTCTTCATAGTTCAACAGGACACCAAACAAAATCTTGCCCTGGAAGCGTATGAAGAGCATAAAAAATTACAAGGCGAAAAACGCAAGTGCCGGCTCGCTCAACAGGCAGGCGGCTCACCTTTTCTCGTCGGTAGGAGGCCAACGTAGCCAGCGGTTCCTTCGACTTGATCACCTGCCCCGCGTTCTGGTGTAGGTTGATCATCTGGCAACGGTTGCATCCTCCCATGGACTGCACACAAACAGTCAGACAAATGGAAGGAGTGATTCAGTAACTTTTGGTGAACAGGTGTGATACATCTAAATAGCTGGCCTCATGATTTTGTCAAATCAAGGAGCTTGTCTTTCGTGGTTTAATATATGACCAATCTGAAGTTATAACAAGTAAGTTCAATTGTTTACACAACAAGCCCTTCTATCAATGGAATCTGAGAGGAAAAGCACACTTACAGTAAAATAGGCATCTCCAATGTGAAGCCTCTTCCAGTTGTCCTCTCTGTATGGCGTCGACCCAGAGATAACAATGTTGGGACGAAATCTCATTGCATCAACAAGAACGTGCTGCTTACCATTTCCATTGCCTGCAAAATGCTTACATCACGTTATCCCAAGAAAATGCTGTGCAAACAAGACTATATTATCTGAGGCAGTCAAAATTGCTAGTTATTCAATGATTTCAATCAACAATTAGAACCCTTTTTGGTCATTTTGCCACAAGTAGGGAACAGGGAAAGAAAGTTGCATACTTGAACTAAGCCGACTGTTGAGGTCAGAGACGCTCTCTTCAGATATTAGCAGCAATTGTCCTTCGTTGACAAAACTAAGTTTGCTTCGAGTGTCCCTGCATAGACGACCGTTCTTGCCAGTAGATGTGCAGAAACTGTTCTTGGAGCTTGAACATCTCATAAAGGTACAATGGCGTCCAATAGCTTCGCTGAACCATGTGTTTACCTTCTCATCATAACTTTCTACCTCGTACCTGAAGCAAATTCCAGGATTATTCAAAGTCTGAAGCCACGTGAAAAACTCGATACCGCTCCAAATAAAAAGGCAACATCAATTAAACCCAACCCCAAATGGTGAATGTAAAGGAAGTTGATCCGATAGTTGTAAAAACCGGTACGGTTCTTACCTTTGGCCATACACATCTACTTCTGCAGTTAGATGAGTCAGATTCTCCAGAAGAGAAATCTGCAATTTATCCTTTCGTTTAGGTGACTCTACAAAGAGCTTTCCAAGTTCCAGGTTGATCAATGTGCGGATAGAGGCCAACTCTGGTACCTGAAGAATATGAAACACGATTAAGACCGGAAGAAATCCTGACAGACAGACTCGCAAACTTTGAACAAATATAATAAAAAGTTAAAATGCTATTCTATTCAAGTTTTCTCCATTCATGTCTGAGATTCGCAAGGAGAAACAAAATGGAGAAAGTAGTGGGTAGTTACAAATCATGCCCTCAGTTTGCAAGTTTGTGCTTTCTTCTTTTGCGAGGTTGAACACAAGGTTGTGCATTGAGGCGTTACCCACAAGGTTGAACACATACAGAAAGCAGTTTAGTTACCTTTTTTTGGGTCAAAATTTCACCACCTGATCCTTGGAGAAGCCATTCTCTGTCATATTTTAAACCTAAGTAAAAAAGACAGCATAGTTCATAAAGTGTCAGCATATGGCATCAGAATCACTGTAACCAAAGGTACACATGAAAGAATAACCCATGCTATAGAATGTACACGTACCACCAGCAGCCAGCGGCCAACTTTGCACACTAAATCCTTGGCAAGATTTCACAGGATAAATAATTATGGACTTTAAGCGAACATCTGGAACAACTTTTTGACTCTGATTGTCTGCAATTAAAAAGTATATGAACTACACTGTCAATGCATACCAACAGATAAGCAATCCATCAATAATTGTATATGATAAAAAAATTACCTAGTAAGTTAAGAGTGTTCATATGCAACGTGCGCCCATTATTGAGTGTGATTGGTTTAGACATAAAAGAAGACTGCAGGAACTTGAGAAATTCCTAGAAAAAGGAAAGGTTGTGAGATTACTGATTACTTCTTCGAGAAGATCTATGTAATGGAAATTTGATAAATGTCACTGCAAACTTATTAAAATCACACCTCCGCATCTTGATAAGTGGAAATATACCCAAATGATATTCTGACAGCACCAGTTGGTTTTCCGTTTATTACGTCGTTATCATCCCAACAAACATGCCCAGCCTGGCAAGTAAGCACACATTCACGTTATTTAGAGGTGAAACGTTTATAATGATATGCCTATTTCTGTGTTAACTAAGTCTGTATGGTGTACCTCAAAGTTGGAAACTAGATCCAAGTGCGACAGGCCAAGATACTTAGCACAAGCCCCAGGGTTACAGAAGCAACCCGTCTGCAAGACATCAGAGGGAAAATCAGCCAAGGAAACAACGTGAGTAGAAGGCCACAACATAAATAAAATGGAAGCTCGGTCTATAGTTATACACTTACACGCAGATGAACTCCTGATAAGGAAGCAAGCTTCTCCACCTCACGGTATCCAAACCAGGTGCCATCTTCTCTTTTCAAATTGAATGTGATCGTAGGGCTCATCTTCAGATCTGCCACCTACAGCATGTCATATAAAGAATGAACAGAGCTAACATATTACAGGTAAGAAGCCTAGAACATCATGTTCATACTGTCTAGCTCTGATATTGATGATGGCCATTCTCTACCAATGGAAGAAACGCAAAAACAGCAACATGAACTCTTAAAGAAGGCATCAAAATAACCTTGCTTTTGTACCAAACTCCTTCTTTTCAATACAATGAAACGCAAAAGTCTTTTGCGTTTTCTCGGAAAAAAAAAAGATACCTTAGAAGCTTGTTGTCCATAGATTACACAAACATTTTTCTTATTTCTGTGCTTCATGTCCAGCATTTTCTTTCTCACATAAGTAGCAAGAGATGATGTGTGCCTACAAGAGAAGAGGGTGTTTACAGAGAACATCCAGGACAGAATATTAGGACCAAACTATCTTGAATAGATACCGTGCAATTGCGGGGGTAGTTAGCATCTCAATTATCTTAAAACCATGCCGAAGAGAAGCTATGCTCAAGAACGAGATCGTTCCATCCTCAAGTACTTGTTCGATGCTCTTTCTTTTCTGAACAAAGTCAATGTCAGCAATTGAAGCAGCTACCGTTCCTACAGATGTTACACAAATTCAGAAACTTAATTAGTAACAAGACATAAGATAAATAGAACATATAAATTAAGTAGGGCAACACAAAACCTCCACTGAAGTATGTCTTGTTCAGCAAACTGGCAGCCTCTGACAAAACAGAAAATATGAAAGATGTCATAAAGTTGACATTATTAGGAGGATTGACAGCAACCAGATAAAGATTGATGTTAGGCTATTTAATGTAGTTTATAGCATGTGAAATACAACATAGCTATTATGCCAAGTTAAAGTGATAATGCTTGTTGCATACCGTTTTTTACAATTAGAGCACCAAGACCAGTTGGATAGCCAAATATCTGCAAGTTTACCAAAATATAGCATTGGTCACATCTCTAGAACCAAGATTTCAAGACAATAGTAGGTGCATATAGATTTACCTTGTAGAACGAACAGACAACAAAATCAGCAGGATAGACATCTAAATTTGGTGGTTCAGTTGCACATCCTTTGGCAGCATCTATCAGAACCATCCATTGACCCCTGCATTTTTGTGTAATTAGTAAGTATGGTCAAGGTACCTGAAGTTCCACTAAAAGAGGGTGATAACCCTTCTAGAGAAATTGATTGTCTTGTCCAAAGCATGGCTGTCACATTTATCAACCATCTTACTGCTGCTGCTGAAGCCCCACGAGATTTCCTTCCTTGATAAGCTTGACCAAGTTGAGGTTGAATTTCTGTCCGGAGAAATTGCACTCAGAAGGGAATGCAAACAGATTCCAATTGTTTTCTACACCACAGGGAGAAAAAATAAATTAAGATTTAAAAATGATAATAACTACACCAGCACTGATGTTCAGTTAACTGAGTGCAACTTTAAATTTGGCTTCCGTTTTTGGTATTTGTAACTCATTTGTAGATTTTCCTTTTTTTTTCTTGTTCCACATAATCACTTTCAGAGTTTGAAGCAAATTTCTGCAGTTAGATATTCGAGTTATTTGTGTACATTACATGGTACAACAATTGGGCTTGAAATGCCAATTAAATAAATAAAACTTGTGTATTAGAAAACATTCCCGGAATGCGGACAAATAAGTTGCATCTAGCTTGTGGAAGTTTCATAGTTGTCTTAAAAAAGAAAAATCTAAAGAAGATAAAGCGAGTCAATCAAATTCTATACAAAATATAAGCTCCAGCCCACTGATCAACTATTATAACTGAACATAAGATCTTGATAGTATGTGAAGAACGAGAGATGCAATTCTGACAAAACTTTACCTGAAGCCGCTGAAAGGCTTCCATTCTGACAATTCTGCGGAAGGACATCTCCACCTCTTCTTTGGTTTGAGTGTCTTGAGATCTTAAACAAATCAGAACTAGGACTTCCATGGTTCTTTTCAAGACCCTTATCCTCTTCAATATCAACCGCCAATGCAGTTGCTCCTTTGGTCAGAGCATATCTACAAATACATTAAGGACACACAAATTCTACAAGATACCCTGCATCAACATGAACTTCTCAACTCTATGCGAACATTTTTTTTCCTAAAATCAAATTAGAGAAACTATTGGTAATACTGAATTGATAAGGAACCCGTCGTGCTATTGCAGCTTGTATGTCATCAGAGGTTATATGCTTCAACAGCCAAACCAGTAAAGTTGTGATCTGATACTGAGAATTTTAACAGAAGGATACTCTCTTATCCCAAGTACACTATTATGATTTTCCATTGTGTACATGTAACAGCTTTCTCTGCTCCATGGAAAACATTCACCAACAAGTTTCAGAGCCGCTGTTGCCCCGGAGGTGAATATGCATTTGTAGTCTCTTGGAGATGCATTAAAGTATTTTAGGACCTGTGTAAGATAAAGTCTGCATCATAACCAAGAAAAAAAAAAGCTGACTGCAAACTTACTCAAATGCACGGAATAGAGCAAGATGTCGGCAAATCACAGTATCTTTCAACTTTCAATCACAATGACAGGTGCAAACTTCATCAATACTCTCCTAATTTAGCTATATGCAGTTTGAGCATTTCTAAATTTACAGTAAGTTGAGATAGACACAAGTGGCCACATTGGGACATGAATGGGGACAGGACTGACTAGATACAAGCCAGAAGAAAGGTACCTGATGGCGCGCAGCAGTAACGACATCGCTCGCGGCCATGCTCGAGTCACTCTGGCTATCTAACAAACATGTCAAGGAGCACATCCACAAGAACTCGCAACACATACATCGATAACAGGAAATAAAACAATGTCTCTCGACAACGCGAGCCAAGGATACGAGGGTTGCCATAGACATTGGAGGTGAGGTCCTTGACGACATCGGCCATCTGCGGCTCGGAATACAGCGCCGCGCCGGCATGGTCCAGGTACACCGTCCCTGCTCCCCACAACCAAGCAAAACACACAATTAAATGCCATAA
>NC_057813.1:644051785-644054110 GCF_018294505.1 Triticum aestivum
TTGATTTAACTGCCAAATCGCCATCACTCTCAGCTCAAGAACCATACTTTCTACAGGGGACAGTAATCCAAAAAAAAAAGAATCCAGTTTTCCCCTCTGAAACTCTCTTGTATGAATAAATTGAGAGAAGCGTGAATGGGTTAAGCACCTTGGAGGCGCTGGAAGTCGGCGGCCCGCATCTGGTCGACGCCCCTGGGAGCGTCCGGGTAGCCGTAGTCGCCGCCGAACTGCTCCAAGAACTCCTCCCTGCTCCGGTCCATGCCTCCCTCCGTCCCACCCTCGCCCCCCCTGAATCCTCTCAGCCGGAGACGGACAGGGCCGGGCAGATTAGCTGGAGCGAGCCGGAGCGGATCCTGATTGATTCGGTGGCGAGAGTGGAGCTAGTGGCGGCAGGCGTGGCGCGCACTGGGCCAATTAGATTATTCTCCCCTCGTGCCCGGAGTGGAGAAAGGGAGCCAGACGGCGGTCGTTGGGGTGCTCGGCGGGGGATTAAAAATTGCTTGCGTGTGGCGTCGGCGGACGGCGAGAGGCGGAGGGCGGGCGGTGGCTTGGGCTACGCACGTAATGGCTCACGCACGCACGGATTGACCCCTCCTGGCGGGCTCCTAGTCCTCCCCCATTGGCTGCCCTCCCGCGGTCAATGGAGGCGACACGGAGCTTCTGCAGACGCATCAATGGCGTCACATCTTGTCATTTTTCTCTCCACAAGAATGCTGAGCAGTGATGTGGTAGGCGTCCAGGCCAGCTCACTTGAGCGCATTGTAACTGCTGAGTGCGATGGCCTGGCCCGCATGGTGGTGGGCTGGAACGTGCAGGCTGGGCCTGAACAAGCCACCATTTGTTTGTCTCGTGGAACGTCGAAATCACTAATTGAGTAGCACTGTTACTCTCAACTCAAAAACGAGTAGCACTGTTACTAAAAAAAACTAATTGAGTAGCACTTGAGTAGCGTTGTCTCAAAAAAAAAACTAATTGAGTAGCACTCCTTTCAGATTCTACAAAAAAGAGTAGCACTTGTTCCAAAGATCACTCCCATCTTTCTAAGGTCGCGATAAGTGGCACGCTGCATACGCGTCACTTGTCTTAAACTGGGAGTTTTCCTTTTTTTTCCTCGATTCATTTATTCAAAATGTTTTATCTCTTAAATCGTGCATCCAAATCTTAAATCGTTTTCACCGTTGGATTCATCACGTCGAGATCTTGAAAATTAGATCCCATGTTGATTGGTTTTAATGAATTTTTTTCCACGACAAAAACCAGAGAAAAAACCAAACCGAGAACACTTTTTTCCCTTTCCAAAAGCCATTTCCGATAGGCAAGGTCGTGCCTCTCTCAAAATCAAATTTGTGCCTCTCACAGAAAAAGAGAAAACATATTTTTTTTTTCGCTTTCGAGAAGTTCGTGCCTCTCGCGGAAGCAAAATTGTGCCTCTCAAGTAACGAAAAAAAAGAGAAAATTGTTTTTTTTCGTTTTCGAGAGGCACCACCGTGCCTCTCGCGGAAGCAAAATCGTGCCTCTCGCGGAAGAAAAGAAAAAGAGAAAACACGTTTTTTCAATTCCGAGAGGCATGGCCGTGCCTCTCGTGAAAAGCAAAACCGTGCCTCTCACAGAATGAAGAAAAAAAGAAAGAGAAAACGCGTTGTTTCCCGTTTCCGAGAGGCACAGCCGCGCCTCTCACGGAAGCAAAATCGTGCCTCTCATGGAAGAAAAAGGAAAAGAGAAAACACATTTTTTTCAATTCCGAGAGGCATGGACGTGCCTCTCATGAAAAGCAAAACCGTGCCTCTCACAGAATGAAGAAAAAAAGAAAGAGAAAACGCGTTGTTTCCCGTTTCCGAGAGGCACGGCCGCGCCTCTCGCGAAAGCAAAATCGTGCCTCTCATGGAAGAAAAGAAAAAGAGAAAACACGTTTTTTCAATTTCGAGAGGCATGGCCGTGCCTCTCGTGAAAAGCAAAACCGTGCCTCTCACAGAATGAAGAAAAAAAGAAAGAGAAAACGTATTGTTTCCCGTTTCCGAGAGGCACGGCCGCGCCTCTCGCGGAAGCAAAATCGTGCCTCTCATGGAAGAAAAGAAAAAGAGAAAACACGTTTTTTCAATTCCGAGAGGCATGGCCGTGCCTCTCGTGAAAAGCAAAACCGTGCCTCTCACAGAATGAAGAAAAAAAGAAAGAGAAAACGCGTTGTTTCCCGTTTCCGAGAGGCACGGCCGCGCCTCTCGCGGAAGCAAAATCGTGCCTCTCATGGAAGAAAAGAAAAAGAGAAAACACGTTTTTTCAATTCCGAGAGGCATGGCGGTGCCTCTCGTGAAAAGCAAAACCGTGTCT
>NC_057813.1:644054588-644095330 GCF_018294505.1 Triticum aestivum
GAGAAAACGCGTTGTTTCCCGTTTCCGAGAGGCACGGCCGCGCCTCTCGCGGAAGCAAAATCGTGCCTCTCACGGAAGAAAAAAAAAACAGAAAACGCGTTTTCCCGTTTCCGAGAGGCATGGTCGTGCCTCTCGCGAAAAGCAAAACCGTTCCTCTCACAGAAGGAAAAAAAGAGAAAACGCATTGTTTCCCATTTCCGAGAGGCACGACCATGCCTCTCGCGATAGCAAAATCGTGCCTTTCGTGGAAGAAAAGAAAAAAGAGAAAACACGTTTTTCCATTTCCGAGAGGCATGGCCGTGCCTCTCGTGAAAAGCAAACCCGTGCCTCTCACAGAAGGAAAAAAAAGAGAAAACGCATTGTTTCCCGTTTCCGAGAGGCACGGCCGTGCCTCTCGCGGTAGCAAAATTGTGCCTTTCGCGGAAGAAACGAGAAAACACGTTTTTCCGTTTCCGAGAGGCATGGCCGTGTCTCTCGCGAAAAGCAAAACCGTGCATCTTACGGAAGAAAAAAAAGAAAACGTGTTGTTTCCCGTTTCCGAGAGGCACGGCCGTGCCTCTTGCTGAAGCAAATCCATACCTCTCCCCGAAGTAAAAAAAATGTGTTTGAATGTTGTACGTATGTAGACAATCTTCAATGTTGTTGCCACAAAAAGTTTGTTTTGAATTATTGACTATTTTTTGAATTTTAATGTTCATGAGAAAGCATTTGAGCTCTGGAGCAAAACTTCGTGGGTAAGCAAAGAACAACTCAGTGGGTGAGAGAACTAACTATTGTTTTGTTGTACTCCCTCCGTTCTTTGAGAAGTGTACTTCCAAATTTGTTGAAAAGTCAAACATTTTTATGTTTCACCCTATTTATACAATAATGCACCAACATTTATGCCATCAAATTAGTAGCATTAGATTCATAATAAAATATATCATACACCTATTTGGTTTCATAAACATTGAAATATTTTTGCACAAACTCGGTCAAACATTGAGATAGTTTGACCCTCCAACAAAATTGGAAGTACACTTTTTAAAGGACGGAGGGAGTAGAAACTAGCGGAATGGCCTTTTTCCATAGAGAAAATACCCGCTATTGCGCACACACCAGGGGAGCATGTTCGCACAGACACAAACTCAGCGGGAAATCACATGCTTCGAGTTCTTGATTTTTGTGTGTGTGCTGGCTGTATCTTGTTAGTCATACTAGGGGTTGGGGCGCCACCCGGTGACGCCTCCTGGGAGGAAGTTTGTGCGGTGCTAGCTTGACAAGCGACCTTTCCATCCCTTTTTTCTCTAATTGTTGGTGAACATGCACATATAAGCAAGGAATTTGCAATAGAATTTACAACTAATAACAAATCAAACAACCTTTAAACAAAAAACAATATTTTAGGCCTTGATGCCTTTGGGTGGTGGATTATTCCCAACCAGATTAAACACTATATTGTATGAATAACAACAGAAAATTGTAAAACCAAACTGGCACAGAACCAATTGTACACTTGAGGGGCATGAGGTTGATGCTCGGCCAACAGTTGAAGTTTACGACGACAGAGCTGAAGCTCCTCCTGTTCACCGGCTAAAGCTCTGCTAGCAGTAGATGTTTACAGTGACGCAAGAGATGTTGTCTTTGCTCCTACTGTTCACCGGCTGCTCCGTCAGATGCTTCGCAGCTGCCTGTCCGTCCCTCTGGTGTCATTGATCTCATCAACAGCCTCCCTTTGATTGGTCATCACCTGAATTTGTGTCATACTATTTTTGTTACTGTCATTTGCATAATGTGAACTAATAGCTGCATAAATAATGAATGTTTTCTATTAACACCCAATCCGAGTAACTGTGCATACTAATCCTACTTGTACATTTGTTAACGTGCATATGCAATCCAAATGAGCGCCAGTTAAAAAAAAGAATACACGTAATAGAATGCAGCACGAGAGTATTCACTCATAAAGCAGAAGGGGTAACTCGATGACCCAAAATCATGCCTAATTCTGGTTTGAACAATTCAACAGATAAGGTATGCTCCTATTTCCTGAAATAGAAAAAGTAACTTAAGAAGTACTACGATGGTGGCGATTAAAGAATGTGGTTATGACCAAAATGTAGTAATAAGAAAAGCACTGACTACCTAATGAATAAATTTAGAAAGAACCAAGAAAAACCAATATCTACAACAATGGAACTGCAAGTAAAATATTTTCTGGTGGTCCAATCGAATTCATATTATTAACTTGGAAGAAGATAAGCGCATATGTAGTGAAATACACATTCACTGAGATTTGAATTGCCTAGTAAGGATTTATATTGAATGGAATCGACAATCATAATAATATGAGTAGTTTTTAGCTTTTCTTGAACAACAAATTGCCTATAAAGTGTAAACAACAGAACTGTAGTGCTAGAAATGAGGATGGTATAAGTAACATTTCCTAGCATATTCACTCCTTTCAGCAGTAAAGTGCACTGTCTAGTAACATCTTAATATTATTTGCATCATATAATTCTACTGGCACTAAATGGATGTTGAAACATACATGACCAAAAGTGGCATCTAAGAGAATCGAGATACCTACTATGACATATTTCTATCATTCTGTGAAACCGTTCCTACTCAACGATGTTATCATTGTACATCATTTTATCAAAACAACTAAATTAAATAATTTATGACGCAATTAAAAGATGATGTGGCAACACTATTTACCTATGCATTGTTCATATATATATATATATAGGGAAAATGCATCCTACTACCGGGTGTAGCTACACCCATTTCTCATATACTACCATATATATATATATCAGCATTTTTTCATTCATAAGGTGAAGCGGTATATCTCAGCATTTTTTCATTCATAAATCACACCGCGTGTTGCTTCAAATATATCACATACATCATGTTTCTAGGAGGTGCTAATTAAGTTCATACTAAAACAACCCACATCCAGCAAATGATCAAATCTTCCTCGCACTCTCCACTCTGAGACAACTATTTGGTAAGTGCAAGCTTTTCTTATGGGAGTATGGATTCATTCTTATAACTGTCTAAAGAACATTAGCAGTGGGTGTTTTCAACAGACTGATCGCCACAAACAAAGAACAGAGAAACAGGGAGCCTGAGAACCATAAATCGAGAGGCCAAATGAGAGGGATAGGGCTCACAAGGAGGGTCTTCTCATTGCCTCATCATCGACATCTGCTCAAGACACATCTTGCAGGAGTCGCCCATGCCTTATTCTTCAACCACCCCGACCTCCTCTTGTGGCTGCCGTCAGCCCTTGCCTCCTCATCTGCATCCTTCTATTTTCTGCTTCAGCACTGGACATGAATAGAAGATTCAGCTAGCTAGTCATACTCTAGATCTAACAGAGGGTGCAGCATGCAAGTGAACTTGGCATACATCCATGCTCGACAGATCAAGTGAGACATAAACATATCACAGTGTACTTTGTGCCAAACAAATTCCCCATCCATGCCTTACTTCAGATTAGACATTTTTTCTGTACACGGGTGGGAAGAGTCAACTTGTGCCTAGATTTTGCTTTACCTTTTCTGCTGAAAGTGTTATACACATCATCAAAAACAAGTTGTTGGGACACATGAAGTACTTTTAAAGCCTATCTTCAAAGACTCACAAAACTCAGAGCAAACCTTATAGAGCATATATGGTGTTCTTGTTTCTATTTGTGCCTTCAAAATGTCAAATGTTCCATTCAAATACCCCGAAAACAATTTGTTCTTGCAATCATAATATTACAACAACACATCGCCCTTAAGATGTTCAGTGTGGCATATGTCATGAAGGACCTAAAGATAGCAGTCCCATTATTGTCCGATAATGATATTAATTACTATTAGTTTGTTGGAGAAGCAAACTAAGGAGTTACTTAAATGTACTGGTCCGACTTCATACTTCAGAGCAATAGGCGCTATTGCGCCGATAGAACCAGTGTGACAATAATCCATGTTTTTATAGTGACAGAAAATAGTGCCATCAACAGATATCTCCAGAAGTGGAATTCACACCACATTGGTCATCTGCACTACCACTTTACAGAAAATAAGGGTTTGTCATATACATACATTACCATGTACTACCTCCGTCCTAGTTTATAGGTCCCCTTTATAGTTTGTGCCAAATTTTGACGAAAGATTTAACTAAAAAAATGTTAATGCATGTCAAGAAAAATTATCTCATTGGATTCGTATTTGAACATAATTTTCAAAAATATAATGTTTGGTGACATGCGTGAACATTTTGTTAGTTTAATCTATGGTCAAAATTTGGCACAAAATACAATGGGGACCAATAAACCCAGACGGAGGTAGTATCTCCATCTGTTTGTTTGAAAGAAATATGAAAATTAAACCCTCTCACCCAATAGCTGTACTACACAAATCATGCCCAGTGCCATGCTTGCGCCTTTATTCTTGGAGTATTTGTAGCTGGTGAGTCTATTTTTTCTTTCTTTTTATTTACAGCTATTGGCATGAATTGGCACGTGCATTTGGTCCTAGCAGGCTACTATTGGGGAACGTAGCAGAAATTCAAAATTTTCTACGCATCACCAAGATCAATCTATGGAGTAATCTAGCAACGAGGGGAAGGGGAGTGCATCTACATACCCTTGTAGATCGCTAAGCGGAAGCGTTACAAGAACGCGGATGAAGGAGTCGTACTCGTCGCGATTCAGATCGCGGTTGATTCTGATCTAAGCGCCAAACAACGGCGCCTTCGCGTTCAACACACGTGCAGCCCAATGACGTCTCCCGTGCCTTGATCCAGCAAGGGGAAAGGGAGAGGTTGGGGAAGACTCCGTCCAGCAGTAGCACGACGGCGTGGTGGTGGTGGAGGAGCGTGGCACTCCAGTAGGGCTTCGCCAAGCACCGCAAGAGACGAGGAGGGAGAGGGGTAGGGCTGCGCCAAGAGGGAGATGTTCTCATGTGTATGGCAGCCCCAAACCCCCACTATATATAGGGAGAAGGGAGGGGCTGCGCCCCCATCTAGGTTTCCACCCCTAGGGGTGGCGGCCATCCCTAGATCCCATCTAGGGGGGCGGCCAAGGGGAAGAGAGGGGGGGCGCATCACTAGGTGGGCCTTAGGCCCATCTGAGCCTAGGGTTTCCCCCTTTTCCCTTCTCTCTTCGCCTTGGGCCCTGGTGGGGGCGCGCACCAGCCCACCTGGGGCTGGTCCCCTCCCACACTTGGCCTATGCAGCCCTCTAGGGCCGGTGGCCCCACCTGGTGGACCCCCTGGACCCTCCCGGTGGTCCCGGTACGTTACCGATAGCACCGGAAACATTTCCAGTGACCAAAACAGGACTTCCCATATATAAATCTTTACCTCCGGACCATTCCGAAACTCCTCGTGACGTCCGGGATCTCATCCGGGACTCCGAACAACATTCAGTAACCACGTATATCTATTCCCTATAACCCTAGCGTCATCGAACCTTAAGTGTGTAGACCCTACGGGTTCGGGAACCATGCAGACATGACCGAGACAACTTTCCGGCCAATAACCAACACCGGGATCTGGATACCCATGTTGGCTCCCACATGTTCCACGATGATCTCATCGGATGAACCACGATGTCAATGATTCAATCAATCCCATATACAATTCCCTTTGTCTACCGGTATAGTACTTGCCCGAGATTCGATCGTCGGTATCCCGATACCTTGTTCAATCTCGTTACCGGCAAGTCTCTTTACTCGTTCCGTAACACATCATCCCGCGATCAACTCCTTGATCACATTGTGCACATTATGATGATGTCCTACCGAGTGGGCCCAGAGATACCTCTCCGTCACACGGAGTGACAAATCCCAGTCTCGATTCGTGCCAACCCAACAGACACTTTCGGAGATACTCGTAGTGCACCTTTATAGCCACCCAGTTACGTTGTGACGTTTGGTACACCCAGAGCATTCCTACGGTATCTAGGAGTTGCACAATCTCATGGTCTAAGGAAAAGATACTTGACATTTATAAAAGCTTTAGCATACGAACTATACGATCTTATGCTAGGCTTAGGATTGGGTCTTGTCCATCACATCATTCTCCTAATGATGTGATCCCGTTATCAATGGCATCCAATGTCCATGGTCAGGAAACCATGACCATCTGTTAATCAACGAGCTAGTCAACTAGAGGCTCACTAGGGACATGTTGTGGTCTATGTATTCACACATGTATTGCGGTTTCCGGTCAATACAATTATAGCATGAATAATAGACAATTATCATGAACAAGGAAATACAATAATAACCATTTTATTATTGCCTCTAGGGCATATTTCCAACAGTCTCCCACTTGCACTAGAGTCAATAATCTAGTTCACATCACTATGTGATTGTAATGAATCGACACCCATGGGGTTTGATCATATCTCGCTTGTGAGAGAGGTTATTAGTCAACGGATCTGAACCTTTCAGATCCATGTGTGCTTTGCAAATCTCTATGTCATCTCCTAGATGCAGCTACCATGCTCTATTTGGAACTATTCCAAATAACTGTTCTACTATATGAATCCGGTTTACTACTTAGAATAATCCGGATTAGTGTCAAAGTTTGCATCGGTGTAACCCTTTACGACAAACTCTTTTACCACCTCCATAATCGAGAAAATTCCTTAGTCCACAAGTTACTAAGGATAAGTTTGACCGCTGTCCTGTGATCCATTCCTGGATCACTCTTGTACCCCTTGACTGACTCATGGCAAGGCACACTTCCGGTGCCGTACACAACATAGCATACTATAGAGCCTACGTCTGAAGCATAGGGGACGACCTTCGTCCTTTCTCTCGCTTCTGACGTGGTCATGTCTTGAGTCTTACTCAATACTCACACCATATAACACAACCAAGAACTCCTTCTTTGCTGATCTATTTTGAACTCCTTCAAAATCTTGTCACGGTATGTATTCATTTGAAAGTACTATTAAGCGTTTTGATCTATCCTTATAGATCTTGATGCTCAATGTTCAAGTAGCTTAATCCAGGTTTTCCATTAAAAACACTTTTCAAATAACCCTATATGCTTTCCAGAAATTCTACATCATTTCCGATCAACAATATGTCAACAACATATACTCATCAGAAATGCTATAGTGCTCCCACTCACTTCTTTGGAAATACAAGTTTCTCATAAACTTTGTATAAACCCAAAATCTTTGATCATCTCATCAAAGCGTATATTCCAACTCCGAGATGCTTACTCCAGTCCTTAGAAGGATTGCTAGAGCTTTGCACACTTGTTAGCATCTTTCAGGATTGACAAAACCTTCTGGTTGTATCACATATAACCGTTCCTCAAGGATATCGTCGAGGAAACAATGTTTTGACATCCTATCTACAAGATTTCATAAATCATGCAGTAATTGCTAATATAATTCCAACAGACTCTTAGCATCGCTACGAGTGAGAAAGTCTCATCATAGTTAACTCCTTGAACTTGTCGGAAAACATCTTAACGACAAGTCGAGCTTTCTTAATGGTGATACTTACCATCATTGTCCGTCTTCCTTTTAAAATCCATCTGTACCCAACAGCCTTACGACCATCAAGTATTTCTTCCAAAGTCTACACTTTGTTTTCAAAAGTGGATCCTCTCTCGGATTTTATGGCCTCGAGCCATTTGTTAGAATCCAGGCCCACCATCGCTTCTCCATAGCTCGTAGGTTCATTGTTGTCTAGCAACATGATCTCCAAGACAGGATTACCGTACCACTCTGAAGCAGTACGCGTCCTTGTCGTCCTACGAGGTTTGGTAGTGACTTGATCCGAAGTTTCATGATCACTATCATCAACTTCCACTTCAATCGGTGTAGGTGCCACAGGAACAACTTCATGTGCCCTGCTACACACTGGTTGAAGTGATGGTTCAATAACCTCATCAAGTCTCCACCATCCTCCCACTCAATTATTTTGAAAGAAACCTTTCCTAGAGAAAGGACCCGTTTAAGAAACAATCTCTTTTGCTTCCAGATCTGAAATAGGAGGTATACCCAACTGTTTTGGGTGACCTATGAAGATGTATTTATCCGCTTTGGGTTCGAGCTTATCAGGATGAAACTTTTCCACATAAGCGTCGCAGCCCCAAACTTTCAAGAAACAACAGCTTAGGTTCCTCTAAACCATAGTTCATATGGTGTCATCTCAACGGAATTACGTTGTGCCATATTTAAATGCGATTGACTCTAATGCCTAACCCATGAAGGATAGTGGTAATTCGATAAGAGACATCATGGTATGCCCCATATCCAATAGGGTGCATCTATGATGTTCGGACACACCATCACACTATGGTGTTCCAGGCGGTGTTAGTTGTGAAACAATTTTCACAATGTCTCAATTGTGTACCAAACTCGCAACTCAGATATCCATCTCTATGATCATATCACAGACATTTTATCCTCTTGTCACGAAGATCTTCAACTTCACTCTAAAATTACTTGAACCTTTCAATAATTCAAACTTGTGTTTTATCAAGTAAATATACTCAACATCTACTCAAATCATCTGTGAAGTAAGAACATAATGATATCCACTGCATGCCTCAGCACTCATTGGACTGCACACATCAAAATGTGTTACTTCCAACAAGTTGCTTTCTTGTTCCATCTTATTGAAAACGAGGCTTTTCAGTCATCTTGCCCATGTGGTATGTTTTGCATGTCTCAAGTGATTCAAAATCAAGTGAGTCCAAACGATCCATCTGCATGGAGTTTCTTCATGCGTACATACCAATAGACATGGTTCACATGTCTCAAACTTTTCAAAAACGAGTGAGTCCAAAGATCCATCAACATGGAGCTTCTTCATGCGTTTTATACCAATATGACTTACATGGAAGTGCCACAAGTAGGTAGTACTATCATTACTATCTTATATATTTTGGCATGAACATGTGTATCACTACGATCGAGATTCAATAAATCATTCATTTTAGGTGCAAGACCATTGAAGGTATTATTCAAATAAACAAAGTAACCATTATTCTCCTTAAATGAATAACCGTATTGTGATAGACATAATCCAATCATGTCTATGCTCAACGCAAACACCAAATAACAATTATTTAGGTTTAACACCGATCCCGATGGTAGAGGGAGTGTGCGATGTTTGATCACATCAACCTTGGAAATACTTCCAACACATATCGTCACCTCGCCTTTAGCTAGTCTCCATTTATACCGTAGCCTTTTATTTCGAGTTACTAACACTTAGCAACCGAACCGGTATCTATTACCATGGTGCTACTAGGAGTACTAGTAAAGTACACATTTAATACTATGTATATCCAATATACTTCTGTCAACCTTGCCAGCCTTCTCATCTACCAAGTATCTAGGGTAGTTCTGCTTCGGTGATCGTTCCCTCATATTACAGAAGCACTTAGTCTCGGTTTTGAGTTCAACCTTGGGTTTCTTCACTAGAGAAGCAACTGTTTTGCCGTTTCATGAAGTATCCCTTCTTGCCCTTGCCCTTCTTGAAACTAATGGTTTTACTAACCATCAACAATTGATGCTCCTACTTGACTTCTACTTTCGCGGTGTCAAACATCGCGAATATTTCAAGGATCATCATATCTATCCCTGATATGTTATAGTTCATCACGAAGCTCTAGTAGCTTGGTGGCAATGACTTTGGAGAAACATCACTATCTCATCTGGAAGATTAACTCCCACTCGATTCAAGTGATTGTTGTACCCAGACAATCTGAGTACAAGCTCAACGGTTGAGCTTTTCTCCCTTAGTTTGTAGGCTAAGAAACTCGTCAGAGGTCTTATACCTCTTGACGTGGGCACGAGCCTGAAATCCCAATTTCAGCCCTTGGAACATCTCATATGTTCCGCGACGTTTCTAAAACTTCTTTAGCGCCTCAATTCTAAACCGTTTAACATTACTGAACTGTCACGTAGTCATCAAAACGTGTATGTCAGATGTTCGCAACATTCGCCGACGACGTTCGAGGTTCAGCACACCGAGCGGTGCATTAAGGACATAAGCCTTCTATGCAGCAATGAGGACAATCCTCAGTTTACAGACCCAGTCCGCATAATTGCTACTATCAACTTTCAACTAAATTTTCTCTAGGAACATATCTAAAACAGTAGAACTAAAACACGAGCTTACGACATAATTTCCAAAGACCTTTTGACTATGTTCATGATAATTAAGCTCATCTAATGAACTCCCACTCAGATAGACATCCCTCTAGTCATCTAAGTGATACATGATCCGAGTCAACTAGGCCATGTCCGATCATCACGTGAGATGGACTAGTCATCATCAGTGAACATCTTCATGTTGATCGTATCCACTATACGACTCATGTTCGACCTTTCGGTCTCTTGTGTTCCGAGGCCATGTCTGTACATGCTAGGCTCGTCAAGTTAACCTAAGTGTTTCACATGTGTAAATCTGGCTTACACCCGTTGTATGTGAATGTTAGAATCTATCACACCCGATCATCACGTGGTGCTTCGAAACAACGAACTTTCGCAACGGTGCACAGTTAGGGGGAACACTTTCTTGAAATTATTATGAGGGATCACCTTATTTACTACTGTCGTTCTAAGAAAATAAGATGTATAAACATGATAAACATCACATGCAATCAAATAGTGACATGATATAGCCAATATCATTTTGCTCCTTTTGATCTCCATCTTCGGGGCTCCATGATCATCATCGTCACCGGCATGACACCATGATCTCCATCATCATGTCTCCATGAAGTTGTCTCGCCAACTATTACTTCTACTACTATGGCTAACGGTTAGCAATAAAGTAAAGTAATTACATGGCGTTGTTCAATGACACGCAGGTCATACAATAAATTAAGACAACTCCTATGGCTCCTGCCGGTTGTCATACTCATCGACATGCAAGTCGTGATTCCTATTACAAGAACATGATCAATCTCATACATCACATATCATTCATCACATTCTTTTGGCCATATCACATCACATAGCATACCCTGTAAAAACAAGTTAGCCGTCCTCTAATTGTTGTTTGCATGTTTTACGTGGTTGTTATGGGTTTCTAGCAAGAACGTTTCTTACCTACGCAAAAGCCACAATGTGATATGCCAATTGCTATTTACCCTTCATAAGGACCCTTTTCATCGAATCTTATCCGACTAAAGTGGGAGAGACTGGCACCCGCTAGCCACCTTATGCAACAAGTGCATGTCAGTCGGTGGAACCTGTCTCACGTAAGTGTACGTGTAAGGTCGGTCCGGGCCGCTTCATCCCACAATACCGTCGAAACAAGATAGGACTAGTAACGGTAAGCATATTGAACAAAATCAATGCCCACAAGAACTTGTGTTCTACTCGTGCATAGAATCTACGCAATAGACCTAGCTCATGATGCCATTGTTGGGGAATGTAGCAGAAATTCAAAATTTTCTACGCATCACCAAGATCAATCTATGGAGTAATCTAGCAACGAGGGGAAGGGGAGTGCATCTACATACCCTTGTAGATCGCTAAGTGGAAGCGTTACAAGAACGCGGATGAAGGAGTCGTACTCATAGAGATTCAAATCGCGGTTGATTCCGATCTAAGCGCCAAACAACGGCGCCTCCGCGTTCAACACACGTGCAGCCCAATGACGTCTCTCGCGCCTTGATCCAACAAGGGGAAAGGGAGAGGTTGGGGAAGACTCCGTCCAGCAGCAGCACGACGGCGTGGTGGTGGTGGAGGAGCGTGGCACTCCAGCAGGGCTTCGCCAAGCACCGCAAGAGACGAGGAGGGAGAGGGGTAGGGCTGCGTGAAGAGGGAGATGTTCTCATGTGTATGGCAGCCCCAAACCCCCACTATATATAGGGGGAAGGGAGGGGCTGCGCCCCCATCTAGGTTTCCACCCCTACGGGTGGCGGCCAGCCCTAGATCCCATCTAGGGGGGGCCAAGGGGGAGAGAGGGGGGGTGCACCACTAGGTGAGCCTTAGGCCCATCTGAGCCTAGGGTTTCCCCCTTTTCCCTTCTCTCTTTGCCTTGGGCCCTGGTGGGGGGGCGCACCAGCCCACCTGGGGCTGGTCCCCTCCCACACTTGGCCTACGCAACCCTCTAGGGCCGGTGGCCCCACCTGGTGGACCCCCGGGACCCTCCCGGTGGTCCCGGTACGTTACCGATAGCACCCGAAACTTTTCCGGTGACCAAAACAGGACTTCCCATATATATAAATCTTTACCTCCGGACCATTCCGGAACTCCTCGTGATGTCCGGGATCTCATCCGGGACTCCAAACAACATTCGGTAACCACGTATATTTATTCCCTATAACCCTAGCGTCATCGAACCTTAAGTGTGTAGACCCTACGGGTTTGGGAACCATGCAGACATGATCGAGACAACTTTCTGGCCAATAACCAACAGCGGGATCTGGATACCCATGTTGGCTCCCACATGTTCCACGATGATCTCATCAGATGAACCACGATGTCAAGGATTCAATCAATTCCATATACAATTCCCTTTGTCTACCGGTATAGTACTTGCCTGAGATTCGATCGTCGGTATCCCAATACCTTGTTCAATCTCGTTACCGGCAAGTCTCTTTACTCATTCCGTAACACATCATCCCGCGATCAACTCCTTGATCACATTGTGCACATTATGATGATGTCCTACCGAGTGGGCCCAGAGATACCTCTCCGTCACACGGAGTGATAAATCCCAGTCTCGATTCATGCCAACCCAACAAACACTTTCAAAGATACCTGTAGTGCACCTTTATAGCCACCTAGTTACGTTGTGACGTTTGGTACACCCAAAGCATTCCTACGGTATCCGGGAGTTGCACAATCTCATGGTCTAAGGAAAAGATACTTGACATTTAGAAAAGCTTTAGTATACAAACTACACGATCTTGTGCTAGGCTTAGGATTGGGTCTTGTCCATCACATCATTCTCCTAATGATGTGATCCCGTTATCAATGACATCCAATGTCCATGGTCAGGAAACCATGACCATCTGTTGATCAACGAGCTAGTCAACTAGAGGCTCACTAGGGACATGTTGTGGTCTATGTATTCACACATGTATTGCGGTTTCCGGTCAATACAATTATAGCATGAATAATAGACAATTATCATGAACAAGGAAATACAATAATAACCATTTTATTATTGCCTCTAGGGCATATTTCCAACAGCTAGCACTAACAATAATTTGAACCTGTCAATTGGCTGATTAAATAAGCTTCCTCTGATTTCTATAGACGCAGTTGCAACAGTTAGTTGTAGCAACTGTATCTTTCTTTCCAGGTGGTGCATACGTTCGGACTGAGTTATACAATTATTAAATCAGCTTAATTGTTTAAACAATTTGCTCATATTTGTGGCCTAACAATACTTTTGTTAATAGTTGTCAACTAAAAGAGGATCTACGTTTTCTAATGGTCGCCCGATAAAAGAGGATCTAGACCCTCACGAGTTTCCACTGTACAAAATTATTCTTTGCTAACAATAATTTTGCTAAGTTGCTCTCTACATCTTGGTGTTATTAGTCTAAATATTCTGATTCCAAAGGATGGTTCCTAACAACGGATCTTTTAATAAATTTTAAACAACAGTATCTTGTTAATTTTGGTTCTGTCTAGGATGGCGAAATTCAATTTTGTTCTACTACAGATTAGTTTAAACATCTCCGGCTTATACAAAGGCGAGCTCACTGTGCCGCAGGCACACGCTGCATACAGTCTGGCATGGACACCCTCAGTTCTGAATTTTTCCTTTGCAAGGGAATGTGGAGCATGGTTTTGCTGTAGCTGGCCTCTTCCTTCATCCTCAGTTGGGTGGTGCCAAGGGTCAGATCAACAAATATGATAGGTAAGATGTGTGATATTCACTACTATTCTTCATGCATGTGTTGCTTTTCTCATTTTGCAACCAGCAGATAATACCATGGCAGTTTGTTTAGCTCAATTACTAAGATGATATACATAATAGTTTGAGAAAGTTCAGCACGATATGAAATTGAATTAGGGGCATCTCAAATGACAAGTTATGTTTCTCTCATGTCCCATTGCCATCTTAAAAGGAATCACCAAAGTAGTTATATACTTATATCATTCTTTTGGTTCTGTTATAGGTTCTTGACAAATGTCAATTCTTCAGAGCTTTCCAAGAGAAAGAAATGGATTGGGCTCACTTGGTAGGGAAAGATGGCCTGCACGCACGCCATGGTGCTCCTCCGTCACACCCGCAGCCTGCACAAACCAACCGCACAAATCAAATCGACAAATCCAGAACAAGAAGAATATGAGGTGAGGGGAGTGGAGGAGGATGGAGGGTGTAAGTACCTTTGGTGTCTACGTGCTGCAACCCATCGCCGGCGTCGAGGACCACCACATTAGTAAGCACCAAGAGAAGGCCGCCGCCGCCGTCGCCCCATCCCATCCATCCATGGGCGGGTGTGGGGCTAGGGTTTTGCTTCCATCCATCCATGGTTCGGATCAGACCTCCATGGCCGACCACGAGACCCAGGTGGACGAGGGCGCGGGTGAGGGAAGGAGAGAAGGGGTGGGGGGCACCAGCTGCGGGGGAGAACGCTAGTAGCGGCGGCGGCTGCAGACGAGGGAGAGGGAGAGGGAGAGGAATCGAGGGATCAGAGCAACTCTAGCAGACCCCGCATCCCACCGACCCACATAACTCATTTGCAGTTCGCGCAAAAGCACTTTTGTGGGCCGGCGCGGGCTGGCACAGATGCAGACCCCGCATAATGGACCCATAAAAAAGCATATTTGCGGAATATACTTTTTTACGGGTCGGCTTCTGCGGGTTCTGATCTGGCGCAGCTCGTCCCATCCTGTAAAACTTAGATTGATCTACCATAATGCTTTTATTTGCTTTTGCAACAACATTAGATACAAAATATATCACCAAATCTTGGCTAGAATAGCAAAACCAAAGAAAATAAGAGCCACAAGAATGCATTTCAGACGATTTCCAACTTCCATAACTGCTCCCACTAGTTGAAGCAATATCTTCTCCATGCACTCATTGTTGATCTGTGGATTCTTGATCTTGTTTTGTTCATTCTTGATGCTTTCTTCATTCTTCATCTTTGGTTTCGAAGAAGTCGACGTTGCTTCCCCTCTAGTTGCACTTGCAGCCGCATCATTGCTTTCGATTGTACTAAGGAGTGCACTAACATCTATTAAGTTTCTTTCTATCAACAAATCAATGTATTGGCCTTCCCAAAACCAAAATGAGCATCCATCATCCTACACAAAAGATTGAGCAATCTCGAAATGAGCTACCGTACTTGAACTAAAGAATGAGCTATGGAACGAGCTACCGCAAGTGCACGTACCCCGTCGATTTTGCATTTGTAGAACACCCATCTGAGGTGCTTCAGCATGCCCGAAGTGAGTCACAGCACTTGGCGCAAGTAGTCGTTGCACTGTATGAGCGGCATCAGCAGGCCACAAAGATACTTCGCGAGCACCGAGCCCGGTGGACGGTCGGACGAGTCCATGCCTGCAAACCTTCGGTGGCGGCGGGTGGACGAACCCGCACCTACATGCAGTGATGCGCCCTTGCCTGGGCTACGGGAGAGGCTCCCTGACCACTCCATCACCTGGGGCAGCAACCGGCGGCCGAAAAAAAGCCAAATCCGGCGGCCGGCAATGAAGCACCACAGATCTGCAAATCCGGCGGCCCACCGACGCAGGGGAGAAGGGAAGGGAGGCCTCGTGCGCGTGGAGGCCTTCCAGCATGCTCCTGCCGGCTGCTGTCACCGGAATCTTGGGCGGCGGCCGCCGGCGGCGCGAGGGGGAGGAGGGGTGGTTGGTGGGAGAAAGCGCGGGATGAAATGCCCCTTCCAACCGCTTCCGCTTATATGCAGGGCACCGCAGCTGCGGGGGGAAACCCGCGTTTTCCCCGGTAGGGGTTGGGATTTTAACGCGCCCCGCAAAAAAATTTGCGGGCCGGGGCGGGATGCAGGGTCTGCTAGAGTTGCTCCGAGGGTCGGGGGCTAAGAGCAACTCTAGCAGAACCCGCATCCCGCCCCGACCCGCAAAATAACCGCCAAATTGCGGGTCGGGGCCAAAAAAGTAGCCCGATCAGACCCTGCATCCCGCCCCGGCCCGCAAATTTTTTTGCGGGGCGCGGGAAATCTTCTCCCCCAACCTCTATCTTCACGGGCTGGGAGGCCGATCCGAGCTGAACCCCTATCCGGAGCGAGATTTGGCGGGAGAGACATTTCCGCGCGCCCTTTCCCGCTCCCCGCACCCTCCGCCACCATTGCCCCCCCTCCGCAAGTTCCGGTTCCTCCTCTCCGGCCGTTCCTCGCCGCCATGGACGCCCCCGTGTTGTCCCCCATCACCGTTGAGGTCGCGCATGCTCCTTCCCCTCGAGCGGATCTCATCGCCGACCATGTTGCCCCCGCCGCCGTCGCCCAAGCACATGCCACGCCGGCCCGCAAGCGGCAGGGCAACGTGGTCGTGCAGGGTGGGAATCCGGCTGCCCCGCCGCAACGGCCCGCGCTCCGGGCGCCAACGCCGCAGTGCGATCCTGGCCGGCGGCGGATAATGCCGGCAAGACCGCGGGCGTAAAGCGGAGGAAGGTTCCGGCTAAAAGGAAGCCCCCTTCTTCAACCTCTCACTCCATCCCCCCGCAAGGAGGTGCTCCGGCGATGCCGTTCAATGGTGCCGCTCCCCCAGCGAGCAAGGTGTTCGACGAAATGGCTGCAAGGTTTGCCTCTTCGGTCTAGCGATTCCCTTTCATTTTGTCCATTAGTGTCGATAGCTCGTGACTTGTTATCGTTCGCTATAGCGGTGGTTCGAACAATGCAACAACCGAGTTTGTGAACTTGTTGGACACGAACGCGGTTGACATTGACCAAGCCCCTTTCGAACCATTCGACTACAATGAAACGGACAGCAGTGTGGATGATCATGGTTGTGCGGATGAATTGGAGGAGATCGAAGCGGAAGCGTTTGAGGAATCGCAATCAAATAGTGGGAAGAGACAAAGATCGAAGAACTACACGATCTTGGAAGATCAAGCTTTGATCCAAGCATGGAGTGCGGTGTCTCTTGATCCATGCATGGGTGTTTCTCAAACCGCCAAGAGATATTGGCAAAGGATCGAAGATCAATACTTATGCATTATGAAAAAGTATCCCAATAGGACTCCACACACATTTCGGTCACTTCAAGGGCGTTGGGAGAATATCAAGCCTATGTGCAGCCGTTGGGCAGCTTGCTTGGAGCAAGTACGCAATACACCTCCAAGTGGCACCGTGGAGTCCGATTATGTGAGTTTGTTTTTCCTTTGTTCAAGTTGTGCATCATCATAATGTATCATGGGAAATAATTGCATCATTTTGTTCATATTTTGTAGGACAAGATTGCTCAACATAGATACAAGGCCATGGAAGCTTCGGAAGGCAGATTCTTCAAATTACAACATTGTTGGGTGATGACCCACAAGTATAGGGGATCTATCGTAGTCCTTTCGATAAGTAAGAGTGTCAAACCCAACGAGGAGCAGAAGGAAATGATAAGCGGTTTTCAACAAGGTATTCTCTGCAAGTACTGAAATAAGTGGTAACAAATAGTTTTATGATAAGATAAATGGTAACGAGCAACAAGTAATAAAAGTAAATAAGGTGCAGCAAGGTGGCCCAATCCTTTTTGTAGAAAAGGACAAGCCTGGACAAACTCTTATGATAGGAAAAGCGCTCCCGAGGACACATGGGAATATCGTCAAGCTAATTTTCATCACGCTCAAATGATTCGCATTCGGTACTTTGATAATTTGATATGTGGGTGGACCGGTGCTTGGGTACTGCCCTTACTTGGACAAGCATCCCACTTATGATTAACCTCTATTGCAAGAATCCGCAACTACAACAAAAGTATTAAGGTAAACCTAACCATAGCATGAAACATGTGGATCCAAATCAGCCCCTTATGAAGCAACGCATAAACTAGGGTTTAAGCTTCTGTCACTCTAGCAACCCATCATCTACTTATTAATTCCCAATGCCTTCCTCTAGGCCCAAATAATGGTGAAGTGTTATGTAGTCGACGTTCACATAACACTACTAGAGGTTAGACAACATACATCTCATCAAAATATCGAACGAATACCAAATTCACATGACTACTAATAGCAAGACTTCTCCCTTGTCCTCAGGAACAAACGTAATTACTCACAAAGCATATTCATGTTCATAATCAAAGGGGTAATAATATGCATAAAGGATCTGAACATATGGTCTTCCACCAAATAAACCAACTAGCATCAACTACAAAGAGTAATCAACACTACTAGCCACCTACTAGCACCAATCCCGGACTTGGAGACAAGAATTGGATACAAGAGATGAACTAGGGTTTGGAGATGAGATGGTGCTGGTGAAGATGTTGATGGAGATTTCCCTCTCCCGATTAGAGGAGCGTTGGTGATGATTTCCCCCTCCCGGAGGGAAGTGTCCCTGACAGAAAAGCTCCGCCAGAGCCCTAGATTGGTTCCGCCAAGGTTCCGCCTCGTGGCAGCGGAGTCTCGTCCCGAAAGGTTCTCTCTGATTTTTTTTCTCATCGAAAGACTTCATATAGGAGAAGATGGGCGTCGGAGAGCCACCAGGGGGCCCACAAGGTAGGGGCGCACCCAGGGGGGCGCCTCCCACCCTCGTGAGCAGGGTGTGGCCCCCTTGGCCTTCATCTTTGGCGACGATTTTTCTTTATTTATTCTAAGGTATTCCGTGGAGTTTCAGGACTTTTGGAGTTGCGTAGAATGGTACTTCAATATTTGCTCCTTTTCCAGCCCAGAATTCCAGCTGCCGGCATTCTCCCTCTTCATGTAAACCTTGTAAAATAAGAGAGAATAGCCATAAGTATTGTAACATAACGTGAAATAACAGCCCATAATGCAATAAATATTGACATAAAAGCATGATGCAAAATGGACGTATCAACTCCCCCAAGCTTAGACCTCGCTTGTCCTCAAGCGAAAAGCCGATAACAATAAATATGTCCTCATGTTTAGAGGTAGAAGCGTCGATAAAAATAAAATACAGACATGATAGCATCATGATTATTTCATAACAGCAACATAAATAGATTTTGTCATATGATTACTCATGTTCAAGTAATGACCTACTCACAAAGCCAAAGCATGAATCAGAAACATTATTGGGCACTAACAATTATAACCTCAGTCATTGAAGCAATTGCAATTTATCATAACATCGGAAAGAGTCTATGTCAGAGCTTAAAAGCAAGTCCACATACTCAACTATCATTTAGTCCTTCATAATTGCTAGCACTCACGCGATACTTGTGGTTACGGAGTTTTAATCGGACACAGAAAAAGATAGGGGCTTATAGTTTTGCCCCACAACCTTTTACCTCAAGGGTAATGTCAACAATAATAATTCGTGCTCCCCCACATCCAATTAGATATGTATATCATACTCTTTCCAACATGCTAAGCTTGCCAAGGATAAAATGAAAAAGGAATGGTGAGGATCACCATGACTCTTGCAAGGTAGAGGATAATAATAGAAGATAGGCCCTTCGTAGAGGGAAGTAGAGGTTGTCATGCGCGTTTAGAGTTGATGCACAAAATCTTAATGCAAAAGAACGTCACTTTATATTGCCCCTTGCATGTGAACCTTTATTATGCAGTCCATCGCTTTTATTGCGTCCACAACAAGTTTGTACAAAGCTTATTTCTCTACATTAATAAGTCATGCATATTTAGAGAGCAATTTTTATTGCTTGCACCGATGACAACTTACTTGAAGGATCTTACTCAATCCATTGGTAGATATGGTGGACTCTCATGGAAAAACTGGTTTAAGGGTGTTTGGAAGCACAAGTAGTATTTCTACTTGGTGCTAAGAATTTGGCCAGCATGAGGGGGAAAGGCAAGCTCAACACGGTAGAGGATCCATGACAACATACTTTATCTCGAATGTAAGAAAACATAACTCATTATGTTGTCTTCCTTGTCCAACCTCAACTCTTTAGCATGTCATATTTTAATGAGTGCTCCCAACCATAAAAGATGTCAATGATAATATATCTATATGTGAAACCTCTCTTTCCTTATTACTTCCTATTAATTGCAACAATGACCAAAGCTATATTTGCCAACTCCCAACAACTTTAAATCATCATACTCTTTCTATGTGAAGTCACTACTTTCAATAAGATCAATATGAACTCTTGATTCTTTTTATTCTTTTTCTTCTAATCACCCAAGATCATGGCAAAACAATCAAGCCCTTGACTCAACACTAATCTTTATTATAAAGCTCATGGACTCGATTACAAGGAAAGATCATAAAGCAAAACTCAAAACTAGATCATGCCATGACTTTATTCTACTAAATCAAGATACTATTAATAGGATCGAACTAAGAAAAACTGTAAAGATAGGAGTTGTGATGGTGATACGATACCAGGGCACCTCTCCCAAGCTTGGCAGTCGCCAAGGGGAGTGCCCATACCCATGTGGTTATTTCTCCTTCTTGGTTGTAGGTGTAATATTATTGGCAATGATTCCCCTCAGAATACGGTTCTCCTCCTCGAGCTTATTGACTTGCTGCTTGAGGTCCATTATTTCCTTGCGAAGCTTTCCTGTAACGGCTAAAGCTCCTTGCACCCAAGGATGTTGCATAGCTGCAGGAGAACAAGAGACACTCCTCCTCATATTTTCATAGGAAAGAAATTTAACATTGGAAGGGATAACCGAGTTTGGAATAGCTGAGCTCTGTAGTTCCCCCATTGTAAATCCAGCTCGGAGGTGAGAGGTGACTTCTTGATCTTCCATGGCATCTACTCTCATCAGGTCAGCCCCCATATCTTCCTCCGTTGCTGGCCCGAAGTGGTCAACGTCGCTGTTTACCGTTGGTTCCGGTGCCAGGTTAGATACCCGACTTTCTCCGACTGACTCTTGAGAAGACATCTTGCTTTGATCTGTAGCAGCAACAGCTCGAAACGAAAACAGAAGATATTTGCGTGATACGGTGGTCAAAACCTTCAGGAGTATATATAATGAATTTTTACCGACCAAAATACGTATCGTGCAAGGAAACGGAGTCCAGAGGGAACATGAGGTGCTCACGAGGTAGGGGGCGCGCCCTCCACCCTCGTGGAGGCCTCGTGTCCTCCCCGGATTGCTACTTATTTTTCTATTTTTTATAAATATTCCAAAACGAAGAAATATTGCCTTAAAAATTGTTTTGGAGTCGGTTTACTTACCGTACCACATACCTATTCCTTTTCGGAGTCTGGAACGTTCTGGAAAGTGTCCTTTATGTACTCCTCCGAGGTCACGGTTTCAATAATATTAGTTTCAGCATTTATAGGATTACCTGAGATATAGTGCTTGATCCTTTGACCGTTTACCACCTTCGGATTTGTGCCTGCGAAGTTGTTGATTTTTATGGCACCGGAACGATAGACCTCCTCGATAACGTAGGGACCTTCCCATTTAGAGAGAAGTTTTCCCGCAAAAAATCTTAAACGAGAGTTGTATAGCAATACATAATCACCTACATTAAACTCACGCTTTTGTATCCTTTTGTCATGCCATCTTTTAACTTTTTCTTTAAACAACTTGGCATTTTCATATGCTTGGGCTCTCCATTCATCTAGTGAGCTAATATCAAATAACCTCTGCTCACCGGCAAGTTTGAAATCATAGTTGAGCTCTTTAATAGCCCAATATGCCTTATGTTCTAGCTCGAGAGGTAAGTGACAAGCTTTTCCATAGACCATTTTGTACGGAGACATACCCATAGGATTTTTATATGCAGTTCTATAGGCCCACAATGCATCATCAAGTTTCTTGGACCAATTCTTTCTAGACCTATTAACAGTCTTTTGCAAAATTAATTTGAGCTCCCTATTGCTCAATTCTACTTGACCACTAGACCGAGGATGATAAGGAGATGCAATCCTATGATTAATGTCATATTTAGCAAGCATCTTATGGAAAGCACAATGAATGAAGTGTGAACCACCATCAGTCATTAAATATCTAGGGACTCCAAACCTCAGAAAAATAACTTCCTTAAGCATTTTAATAGATGTGTTATGATCAGCACTACTAGTTGGAATAGCTTCCACCCAATTAGTAACGTAATCAACAACACTTAAAATATGTGTGTATCCATTAGAGGTAGGAAAAGGTCCCATATAATCAAAGCCCCAAACATCAAATGGTTCAATAACAAGTGAATAATTCATAGGCATTTCTTGACGTCTACTGATATTACCAATTCTTTGGCATTCATCGCAAGACAAAATAAACTTACGGGCATCTTTGAAGAGAGTAGGCCAATAAAAACTGGATTGCAATACCTTATGTGCAGTTCTATCTCCAGCATGGTGTCCTCCATAAGCTTCGGAGAGACACTTGCGTAGGATCTGTTCCTGTTCATGATCAGGTACACAACGTCTAATGACACCATCTACTCCTTCTTTATAAAGATGTGGATCATCCCAAAAGTAATGTCGCAAGTCATAGAAAAACTTTTTCTTTTGCTGGTATGTGAAGCTAGGTGGTATAAATTTAGCAACAATATAATTAGCATAATCAGCATACCAAGGAGTGCTACGAGAAGTGTTTATGACATTTAATTGTTCATCAGGAAAGCTATCATCAATAGGTAGTGGGTCATCAAGAACATTCTCTAACCTAGACAAGTTGTCTGCAACAGGGTTCTCAGCTCCCTTTCCATCAACAATATGCAAATCAAATTCTTGAAGCAGGAGAACCCATCTAATAAGTCTAGGTTTTGCATCCTTCTTTTCCATAAGATATTTAATAGCAGCATGATCAGTGTGAATAGTAACTTTGGAATCAACAATATAAGGTCTAAACTTATCACAAGAAAACACCACTGCTAAAAATTCCTTTTCGGTAGTAGCATAATTTCTTTGAGCACTATCTAGAGTCTTACTAGCATAATGGATAACATTTAATTTCTTATCAACTCTCTGCCCTAGAACAGCACCTACAGTATAATCACTAGCATCACACATAATTTCAAAGGGTAAATTCCAAGCAGGTGGCTGAACAACAGGTGCAGAGACTAGTGCTTTCTTAAGTATTTCAAATGCTTCTACACAATCATCATCAAAGACAAACGGTACATCTTTTTGTAATAAATTAGTCAGAGGCCAAGAGATTTTTGAGAAGTCCTTAATGAACCTCCTATAATATCCGGCGTGACCAAGGAAACTTCTTATACCTTTGATGTCCTTTGGACATGGCATCTTTTCAATAGCATCAACATTGGCTTTATCAACTTCAATACCTCTTTCAGCAACTTTGTGCCCCAAGACAATACCTTCATTAACCATAAAGTGGCACTTTTCCCAATTCAAGACAAGATTAGTTTCTTCACATCTCTGCAAAACTCGATCAAGATTGCTTAAGCAATCATCAAAAGAGGAACCATAGACGGAAAAGTCATCCATGAAAACCTCACAAATCTTTTCGCAAAAGTCAGAGAATATAGCCATCTGCATCTTTGAAAGGTAGCAGGTGCATTACATAAACCAAAAGGCATACGTCTATAAGCAAAAGTACCAAAAGGGCATGTAAAAGTAGTCTTTGATTGATCTTTAGCTGACACAGGTATTTGAGAGAAACCAGAATAACCATCTAGAAAGCAATAATGTGTATGTTTGCATAGCCTCTCTAGCATTTGATCAATAAAAGGTAAGGGGTAATGATCTTTCTTAGTAGCTTTATTTAATTTACGGAAATCAATTACCATCCTGTAACCTGTGATAATTCTTTGAGGGATCAATTCATCTTTATCACTAGGGACAACAGTAATACCTCCCTTCTTAGGGACACAATGGACAGGACTTACCCACTGACTATCAGCAACGGGATAAATTATACCTTCCTCCAGAAGCTTGAGTATTTCTTTTCTTACCACTTCTTTCATTTTAGGATTCAAACGTCGTTGAGGATCACAAACTGGTTTGGCATCAGCTTCCAAATTTATTTTATGTTGACATAGAGTGGGACTAATGCCCTTAAGATCATCCAGAATATATCCAATAGCAGCACGGTGCTTCTTTAGAGTTTTCAATAATCTTTCTTCTTCATGCTCTGAAAGGTTAGCGCTAATAATAACAGGATATATTTTCTTTTCATCAAGATAAGCATATTTAAGATTATCAGGCAACGGTTTAAGCTCAAACATGGGATCACCCTTGGGTGGAGGGGGATCCCCTAGGATTTCAACAGGCAAATTGTGTTGCAGAATAGGTTCATGTTTAAAGAATACTTCATCTATTTCCCTTCTTTCATTCATGAACATATCATTTTCATGGTCTAGCAAATAATGTTCTAAAGGATCACTAGGAGGTACAACAATAGAGGCAAGACCAATAATTTCATCCTTACTAGGTGATTCTTCCTCACGATGTTGTTTACTAAATTTAGAGAAATTAAACTCATGAACCATATTGTCCAAACCAATAGTAACAACATTCTTTTTGCAATCTATCTTAGCATTAACAGTATTCAAGAAGGGTCTACCAAATATAATGGGACAAAAGCTATCTTGTGGGGAACCAAGAACAAGAAAATCAGCGGGATATTTGGTTTTCCCACACAAGACTTCAACATCTCTAACAATTCCCACTGGAGAAATAGTGTCTCTATTGGCAAGTTTAATTGTAACATCAATACCTTCTAACTCAGCAGGTGCAATATCATGCATAATTTCCTTGTATAAGTCAATGGGTATAGCACTAGCACTAGCACCCATATCACACAAGCCATGATAACAATGATCTCCTATTTTAACAGAAATAACAGGCACGCCTACCACAGGTCTATGTTTATCTTTATCACTAGGTTTAGCAATTCTGGTAGTTTCACCACAAAATTGAATAACATGCCCATCAATATTGTCAGACCAGAGATCTTTAACAATAGCAATATTGGGTTCTACTTTGACTTTCTCAGGAGGTGTATAAGTCCTAATATTGCTTTTATGAACAACAGTTGAAGCTTTAGCATGATCCTTCATTCTAACAGGGAAAGGGTGTTTCTCAACATAAGAAGTAGGAACAATAGGATCATTGTAAGTGACAATCTTTTCTTCAACTTTAATAGGTGCAGCTAGTTTTACTTCTATGGGAGGATGATATTTAAACCACTTCTCCTTGGGGAGATCAACATAAGTAGCAAAAGATTCACAGAAAGAAGCTACTATCTCAGAGTCAAGTCCATATTTAGTGCTAAACTTACGGAAAATATCGGTATCCATAAAAGATTTAACACAATCAAACTTAGGTGTCATACCTGACTCCTTACCTTCGCCGAGGTCCCAATCTTCAGAGTTGTGTTTAATTCTATCCAATAGATTCCATCCAAATTCAATAGGCTTCATCATAAAAGAGCCAGCACAAGAAGTATCGAGCATGGTGCGATTGTTATCAGAAAGCCGAGCATAAAAATTCTGGAGAATTGTCAATTTTGAGAGCTCATGATTGGGGCATGAATATAACATTGATTTAAGCCTCCCCCAAGCTTGAGCGATGCTTTCTCCTTCGCGAGGCCAAAAATTATATATATAATTGTGATCACGATGAACAAGATGCATAGGGTAATACTTCTGATGAAATTCCAATTTCAATCTTTTATAGTTCCATGATCTCATATCATCACATAGCCTATACCATGTCAATGCGTCTCCCTCCAAAGATAAAGGGAAAGCCTTCTTCTTAACAACATCATCGGGTATACCTGCAAGCTTAAATAGTCCACAAATATCATCCACAAAGCGTAGATGTTCGTCAGGATGCTTTGTTCCATCTCATGCGAAAGTGTTAGCTAGCAGTTTTTCCATCATACCTGAAGGAATTCCAAAAGGAGTTTCATTTTCAATAGATTCGGTAGGTTCAGTGGGTTGAGGAGCAACTCTTGGCTCAACCGGACGGGGTAAAGATACCCCGAACAAGCCCCTCAAATAATTACTTTCCATAGTAACAAGTGACAAAAAAAATTCAGCACACTAAATAAATTTTTCCTTACCAAGTTCCACCTACCAAAGGCGCTTCACTCCCCGGCAACGGCGCCAGAAAAGAGTCTTGATGACCCACAAGTATAGGGGATCTATCGTAGTCCTTTCGATAAGTAAGAGTGTCGAACCCAACGAGGAGCAGAAGGAAGTGATAAGCGGTTTTCAGCAAGGTATTCTCTGCAAGTACTGAAATAAGTGGTAACAGATAGTTTTATGATAAGATAAATGGTAACGAGCAACAAGTAATAAAAGTAAATAAGGTGCAGCAAGGTGGCCCAATCCTTTTTGTAGCAAAGGACAAGCCTGGACAAACTCTTATGATAGGAAAAGCGCTCCCGAGGACACATGGGAATATCGTCAAGCTAGTTTTCATCACGCTCAAACGATTCGCGTTCGATACTTTGATAATTTGATATGTGGGTGGACCGGTGCTTGGGTACTGCCTTTACTTGGACAAGCATCCCACTTATGATTAACCTCTATTGCAAGAATCCGCAACTACAACAAAAGTATTAAGGTAAACCTAACCATAGCATGAAACATGTGGATCCAAATCAGCCCCTTACGAAGCAACGCATAAACTAGGGTTTAAGCTTCTGTCACTCTAGCAACCCATCATCTACTTATTACTTCCCAATGCCTTCCTCTAGGCCCAAATAATGGTGAAGTGTTATGTAGTCGACGTTCACATAACACCACTAGAGGTTAGACAACATGCATCTCATCAAAATATCGAACGAATACCAAATTCACATGACTACTAATAGCAAGACTTCTCCCTTGTCCTCAGGAACAAACGTAATTACTCACAAAGCATATTCATGTTCATAATCAAAGGGGTAATGATATGCATAAAGGATCTGAACATATGGTATTCCACCAAATAAACCAACTAGCATCAACTACAAAGAGTAATCAACACTACTAGCCACCTACTAGCACCAATCCCGGACTTGGAGACAAGAATTGGATACAAGAGATGAACTAGGGTTTGGAGATGAGATGGTGTTGGTGAAGATGTTGATGGAGATTGCCCTCTCCCGATGAGAGGAGCGTTGGTGATGATGATGGTGATGATTTCCCCCTCCCGGAGGGAAGTGTCCCTGACAGAAAAGCTCCGCCAGAGCCCTAGATTGGTTCCGCCAAGGTTCCGCCTCGTGGCGACGGAGTCTCGTCCCGAAAGGTTCTCTCTAATTTTTTTCTCATTGAAAGACTTCATATAGGAGAAGATGGGCATCTGAGAGACACCAGGGGGGCCACGAGGTAGGGGGCGTGCCCAGGGGGGGCCACCCTCGTGAGCAGGGTGTGGGCCCCCTGGCCTTCATCTTTGGCGACGATTTTTCTTTATTTATTCTAAGGTATTACGTGGAGTTTCAGGACTTTTGGAGTTGCGCAGAATGGTCCTTCAATATTTGCTCCTTTTCCAGCCCAGAATTCCAGCTGCCGGCATTCTCCCTCTTCATGTAAACCTTGTAAAATAAGAGAGAATAGCCATAAGTATTGTGACATAACGTGAAATAACAGCCCATAATGCAATAAATATTGACATAAAAGCATGATGCAAAATGGACGTATCATTGGGAGTTGCTCCAAAAGTGCGATAAGTGGAAGTTGATCGACAGAGAATCCCCACCGAAGAGAGGCTCACTTGTAAACATGGATGAACACGAAGATGATGATGGCCCAAGAAATTTGCACAAGCCCGATGGCGACAAGAAGACGAGAGAGAAGATCAAGAGAGAGCAAGAAGCAACGAGCTTGAGGGAGAAGATTGATGCCATGGTGCAATCAAATGAGTTGATGTTGTTGAAGTCGTTGGAGATCAAGAAAGAGTTGGCCAAGAACAAGGCAAAAGAGAAGCAAGAAAAATGGCAAATGCTCAAGGAAGAGGGGCTCCGCAAAGCTGCCATTGAGGAGAGAAAAGCACGCGCCTCCGAAAACAAATCGATGTCATTGTTGCTCGCCGAAGAGAACAAGATCATGTCAATGAACCGCAATGACATGGACGACCTCACCAAAACATGGCATGATATGGCAAGGAGAGAGATCTTGAAGAGAAGAATGGTAGCTTCGGCCGGTCCATGTTCAAGTTCCGGTGATGTTTTCTCTGCTCCATATGGTGGCAATGTGGATGATTTCGGTTCGGGAGTTGGAACAAGCGAGGGAGGTGGATTCGGTGGCGCCGATGAACTTCAATTCGGTGGAGGTGGACTCCATGGCGCGGAGTGAAGATCGACCCCCAAGATGATGTCGGACATGGGCGCAAACCTTTTGCATGCCCTCTTTTGCGTTATAAACTTCCCTTTTATTTGCGCGCAAACTATTTATGTCGTTTGAATTTGAACTTGTTTGCCAAACCCTATGTCAAATGCGAGATTTGCAATTTTACGTTTGCGGGTCTTCGCGGTGGTGCCCGAGTAGAACCCGCAGAAGCCGACCCGTAAAAAAGCATATTCAACGAATATACTTTTTTACGGATCCGTTTGGGGGGTATGCATCTGTGCCAGCCCGCGCCGGCCCGCAAAAGTGGTTTTGCGCGAAATGTAAACGAGTTTTGCAGGCCGGCGGGATGCGGGGTCTGCTAGAGTTGATCTAAGGGCCTGAGGCTGAGAGAACCCTCCGCTCTTTTTTTTCCTTCGACTGTTTCTTTTTTATCGTTAGCTAGTCCGACGTGGATGCAGCCAATGAGCGCCCATGATGCACACGTTAATGTTTTGGATGTAGAAAATGGTTTTTTTTTAGCAATGATTTTTTTGCCACCACTCCGATAAATATGATTTCATGATGAAATTATGCAAGCACTCGGAACATTTGTCAATGTTTCACACAAAAAATTCAAAAAAATTTGAATTGTTTTCAAATTTTTATGATTTTACTATTCATACAGGCTTATTTGAGCTCGAGCTGAGAATAGCTATGTCCCCAACTTGGTGTGCAGGAAGAGGAATAGCTGTCCAATAAAGATATTGAATTTCCTATGAAGAATTTACCTATGAAACCGTGCTAACACAACAGCATTGGGAATTCCCTAAAATTCATATATCCAATCACGCCGTAGATGGAGGATGAATTATAAGCAAATAGAACTTCTTGAGTACTGTAGTTCTTCCTCTTCTTATTAGTTGTAAGTGCATCTAGTGCCCCCTTAGTGATTTTGAAGTATTTAAGACAAATGACTTAAGGGACTAGTGTGTTTGTGAGTGTACACAGGAAGTATAGTCCCTGAAGATTTGGTTTAATGGACCAAAGATGACCCCTAAAAATGTACCTCTTCAAGTGAAGAATTTGGTGTGTCCTTTGAAGAAATTGAAGTGAAGAATTGGAAGCTTCAAGACTTTACTTTTTGAAGAAATTGAAGTGAAGAATTAGAAGCTTCAAGACTTTACTTTTCGTAGTTTCTTTCTTCTTATTTTGAGTCATAGAAAATACCGTACTATTAAAAAGGGTCTAAGTGATACATAATCGTATTTTTGAAGTGATGCTCAAAACCTATTCACTACCTATTTCTTCGAGTTGAAGACTTTGGAAATCTCTTGCAGTACAGTCGAGTTCATTAGCGACAGAGACGAAGTTCTTCTGCTCGTTCACGAATGCTTTAAAAAGAGTCGGTTTTGCAGCGGTTTTTCCTAATTTTCTTTGTTTCCATTTTTGCCTTTCTTTTCTCACCAGTTTTTCTTGGTTTCCTTCTTTTCTTCTTTTTCTGCTATTTTATTTGGTTTTCTCTCTTTTTTAATAATTGTTTTCTCCATTTTGTGTTTGTTTTTCTTTTTTCTTTCATTTTTGTTTGGTTTTAATTTTGTTTCCATTCTTTGGTTTTATGTTGTTTTTTCCTATGTTTGTTTGGGTTTCACTCTACATTTTTGTAGGTCAAAAATATTTTATTAATAAGTGATCAATATTTTTTGAATACACCTTGAAAATTGTTCGAACGCTTATTCAACATTTTTTTAAATACCTGTACAATATTTTAAACTTATTCAACATTTTTCAAATGCTTGTTCAACATTTTTCGTACTTATTCAACATCTTCACATAAAATTCAACATTTTTAATACTTCTTCAAAATTTTCAAATACTTGTTCAACAATTTTCAAATACTCGTTTAATATTTTTTAATTCTTATTCAAAACTTTTATAAATACTTGTTCCAGATTTTTTTTAATGTGTTTTTAAGAGTTTTTTGTATATTATATATTTTAAAGTATACAGAAAAGTACAAAAATAAAGCAAAAAATGAGAACAGAAAACTAAAAAAAAAGACAGGCATTGACCACCCGCTCCCATTTGGGCACCCCCCAACGCGAGAGTTGCCCCCCCCCCCCCTCTCGCTTAAAGCGAGAAATGGGGGCGCAAAAAAGGAGAGGAAGCATCGTCCATTTTTTTTAAGTCCTTCAGACAAGGAGCGACTAAAGAAGAGGCTGCCGCGTTCATTTCTTTTTAATTTATTATATCGGGAGGTGGTGGCTAGATTTTTTCCTCTTCTCTTTAGTTAGTTTTTATTTTCTATGACTTCAGTCTGATGTAAAATAACATTTCTGTATCCTCATATTATCAGTGGGGTAATATGTGCTATTGAACCAGGACAATGTACTAAAACAATCTACTCAACCTGAGTCGTGTTTGTTGCTCAGGGTAGATTGTCCTCGTGTTTTTTGTGTTTGTCGCTCGGGTGAATCTATGTTGGTCTTTTTCTCATTTATTTTGAAATTTATTAACTTTTAAAAATTCATGGTTTTTATTTTCACTTTTCCGTTTTTTCTTTTTTTTCTACTTTATTTTTATTTGTTTTAAATTCATTGAAGTCTTAAAATGGATTTGCTACGTCGCATCTAGATGAAATTTAGTAACGTGTCATATAAGTTTTTGACTGTTCAATCTATTCGCTTAAATATTGTGGAAATCTTGATTGTGTGTTGTTTTACCACGTGTGTCCCATGTCACACTGAGACTATAGTTCGTTTTTCATCCCAATGCAACTCCACCTTCGAGTAGCAACTATAGGTCTTATAGTTTTTAGTTGTCCCAATAGCAAGTACATCATCAATTCACAACTGGCATTATAATTTTGTGTAGTCCCAACTGCAAGTCCATCATTGACACAGAATTAGCCCCATAGTTTATTTTTATCCCGGTTACAAGTTCGCCCTCGACTCGTACTGGAGCCCAATTTTTTTTGTCTCAGTTGTAAGTCGACCCTCGACTTACAAGTTGGGCCCGACCTTTTTTTATCTCAGTTGCAAGTCCACCCTTGACTCGCAACTGGGGCTATCTTTTTTATCCCAGTTGCAAATCCATCTTCGAGTTGCAACTCGAGCTCGCCTTTTTTTGTCCCAGCTGCAAGTCCACCATCGACTCACAACTAGGCCTGACCTTTTCTTTGACTCGGTTACAAGTCCACCCTCAACTCGTAACTGGGGTCTGACCTTTTTCTCTTCCAGTTGCAAGTACATTATCGACCCGCAACTGCGGTCCGGCCTTTTTTTGTCCCACTTGCAATCCCCCACTCGACTCGTAGAATGGATACAACCTTTTTTGTCCCAGTGGAAAGTGCACCCTCAACTCACAACTGGGGTCTGACCTTTTTTTGTTCCAGTTGCAAGTCCACCTTCGACTCGCAACTGGAGCCCGACATTTTTTTACTAGTTACAATCTCACTCTTGTTTTGCAACTGGCCCCAACATTTATTTTGTCCTAGTTGCCAATCCACCCTTGACTCGCAACTGGCGTCCGACCTTTTTTGTCACAGTTGCAAGTCCAGCCCCGACTCACAATTGGGGTCTAACATTTTTTTGTCCCAGTTGTAAGTCCATCCTCCACATGCAACTAGGGTCTAAAAATTTTTGTTCTGAGTTGCAAGTCCATCCTCGACTCACAATTGGTGCCCTTCTATAGTTCCAGTTGCAAGTTCACCCTCGACTTGCAATTTGGGTCTGATTTTTTTTGTCTCAGTTACAAATTCACTCTCGACTTGTAACTAGGATCATCCTGTTTTTTCTCAGTTGCAAGTCCAAAGCTGACTCGCAACTCGGGCCCAACATATTTAATCTCAATTGTGAGTCCACCCTGGACTCACAACTCGGGGTCCAAACTTTTCTTTCTTCCAGTTGCAAATCCACCCTCAACACGAGCAAACCGCAAATGAGCCGACCCAAGTAACTAGGATACATTTTTTTGTTTTGTTTTCTTCATGTTCTTTATTTTTGTTTGTTTTATCATTTTTTCCTCATTGGTTTTCCCCTCTTTCTAATTTTTCTATTTTCCAAAAATTGGACAATTTTTTATTTTATTTTTTGTTTTTATGATTCCTTTTTCCATAAATTCACAAGTTTCAACATTGTTTCAAAATTCATAGATTTGTTCATTTTTTTCAAAATTGTTTTTTTATCAAAACAAACTGAAATTTCAAAATGTGTCCGTGTTTTCAAAACATTGTTCGCAAGTTATAAAAATGTTCGTCATTTTTTACACAAGTTCAAATGTTTGAAACAATGTTCAAATTTCCAAATTATGTTTGCAGATTCAAAAAATATTCACCCTTCAAAAAAGTGTACGCATTTATAAAAAAAATCACCGTTTCAGAAATTGTTTGCCAGTTTGTAAAAATACTTTTATTTCCAAGAAAATGTTTCTTAATTATAAAAATTGTTCGTATCGACTAAAAAACCACAATTTCAACAAATGTTCAAAAAAATCTGCATTGCTCGAGCTGTCGCTGAATATAGTGTTTAGTGTTTCACGCTGACAAGAAGTCACTAACACCCACTAGCTTGTGGCTAGCTATAGGCATCATATGTAAAAGGTCTTGTGTTTTGATTCCGAGCGACTGCATTTCCATTTTTGAAATTTCTACGCTGTGTTATCCACCATTGCGCCACACTTGCTAATGGGCTAGCCCAGTTGGGGGCTCCCTGTACGGCGAGTGACTGTCAGACACAATGCCCAACAGCTGCACAAGCACAACAACAACAAAAACCGAGACAAACAAAAAGGTCCAAGACAAACAAACAAACAAAAGAAGCCACAAAATGTGCTCATGACATACTTAGATGTGAGGTATTATTTACATCTACTCCCTCCGTTCGGAATTACTTGTCTCGGAAATAGATGTATCTAGTTCTAGATACATCCATTTCCGAGACAAGTAATTCCAAACGAAGGGAGTAGATGAGATATAGTCAGACCAATATGTAACTCCTAGTAAATCAATAATGAATCATGGCTGATGGCCATGAAGAAATCCAATCCATGCAAGAAGACGATGGTCCATGGTAGCACGCAAGAGCGGGGCTGAGCAAGGCAGGCAGCCACGGAGGCGCGGGCGGCAATGGAGGAAGGCGGGTCGTCCTACTCCGACCTGACGGACATGATCTGCTACGTCTCAGAGATGTCAAGGAAGAGGAGCCACGAGCACGGGGGGGACACGAGCTCGACCACCCATGTTGCTGCACTCTCGGTACAGTCCTAAAGCTGTAGCACTGTACTACCAACACCTACTACCAAGCTCGCCCACTATCTTTTCTTCTGCAGGTGAAATTTGTATCATTTCATCGATTAGGTAAAAAAAAGGTTGCAGAAAACTCGCACACGATCTGGGATCGTAGACTACGCCTCCGGCAGCAAAGACCCGGGTGCTTAGCAGATGCCCAGGATTTGGGTTCATCTCGAATGGTCACAATCACTTTGATGATAACAGTCGTAATGACGGAAGTACTCATAGCAACTACTATCTATAAATACAGCTACTAGCTTTTTTCACTTCCCGCTCCCCGACCTAGACGACATGCGGCGGCGGCAGATATGCCCTACCCTACGGCGATTCCGAGGGCGGAGGGCCCCTTCTCCCTCTTTTGTCGCTCCGATGATGGGAGGGGGCGAGGACCCCAGGGCTTTGGTCTGGTGGTGCTAGGGTTAGAATAAATTTAGGGTTTGTGTTTACTCGACGATGGTGAGGCGATGGTATCGTCTTCGACCTGGAATAAGATCCAGACTTCGCACTCGTTCCAGTGATGCTTCTCCATATCCTCGGGAGGCCCATGAAAGATGGTGTGTCTCGAAATATGGCTCTAGCGCTCCACTACGGCCCAAGCCTCTTGACGATGGGCCTCCGCTCTGCTCCTCTCGCCCGGGGTTAGTCTTTATAGTCTCTACTTGAATTTGGATCACAACATAACAAACGGGTTCTTTGATGTTTCACCAATCATTCCCAAATTTAGTGCGGGACAAATCATGACCCGTCAAATGGCCCGGGCCTCCCACCGAATTCACGCTTCTCATTTAATCTCTACTTTTTTTAGTTGCGTATACTCTTCCGTTTGCTTCTGCATACCATGATCAACAACCAAATCAATTAGATTAAATACTAAAATGTCATAAGACATTCAATTTGAATAAAGTTTTTTAACCAAAAATCGATTAGAGATGGAATAAATCAATAAAATAATAAAATATAATTGTTTGTTGTTGCCTTGTGACCATTTGTAATTGGTTCATGTGCCTACACCATCCCTATTGTAGTCGGTGCCTCTACAAGTGTTGTCTCTATTGCTATCTTGCATATTCTGTTGAGTCCATCAATGTTGCCCTCTTGCGGGGCATAGCAACAGGCAGGGGCAGAGGGCATTCCCTAAATGGCGCCCGTTGCGCCCACTCGTCCCTTTTTTATGTTGTAAAGCATAAGATGCAAGCGCCTCAGGTGGAAATCGAACCCGCGACCTCCTAGTCGTTCGCACCATACACTAACCACCTCACCAACCTCATCTCATGTGTTCAAGAAAATCTTCTTCACTCTTTTCTTCTCATGCCTTTTTATCGTTTTTGTTGTTTATTCGCAACAGTTTTGTTTGGTGTATTTTTTTCTTTTGTTCATTTGAATGAACTATTTTTCAAATTGATGAAATTTTCCAAAAGTGATGAACTTTTTTTAAAATTGATGAAATTTTCTCCAAATTTGATGAACTTTTTTGGAATTGGATGAATTTTTTCGGATTGGATGAGATTTTCCCCAAAATTGATGAATTTTTTTAAGATTCGATGAACTTTTTTTTGAATTGGATGAACCTTTTTGAATTCGATGAACTTTTTTCCAAATTTGATGAACTTTTTTCAAATTTGATGAACTCTTCTCCAAACTCGATGAACTTTTTTGCAAAATTGATGAACTTTTTACAAATTCGATGAACTTTCTTCACATTCGATGAACTCTTTTCCAAAATTGATGAACTCTTTTCCAAAATCGATGAACTTTTTTTGAATTTGTGAACTATTTTTCAAAATTAATTTTCTGAACTTTTTTAAAATCGATGAACTTGTTTGAAAATCGATGAAATCTTTTTGAGAATCAATGAACTTTTTGTTCAAAATCAATGAAATTTTTTCAGTTTTTCTGGACTTTTTTAAAAATTGATGAACTTTTTCAAATGTTGTGAACTTTTTTTGAAAATTTATAAAAAAAATTCTAATTTGTGATTCTTTCTGAAGTCTGTTTTACTTTAAAAAAATCACTTTTTTGCCAAAATAAATCACGTTTTCCTAAAAAAAATCACATAATTCAGAAATCTACGCGGCTACAGTGTTTTGTTCTTATTCATCATCGCGCTGCAATTTTTCAGAAATGTGTAGTAGCTCGATTGGTTAGCCAACCAGTTACTAGAGGTAAGGGTAGCGACTCCAATTCCATAAGTTAGGAACTCCTGGGGGGCAGAGCTTAGTTAGAGCTAAACTGGGCCGTGACCTATCCAGGATTTTTTTGTTTTTTTACCTATCTCGTTCCTAAAAACGTTAATTTATCCAAAATGATTGGGCTGGCTAATGCTCTCAGGCCCATGCCATATTTTATGAGTTTTTTTCGGGCTACTACTACATTGCATTGTTGCGTGTTCGTGGGCCTGGCCCATACTAGCAGCTGTGTGGGCGCCAGAAACTCCAACCGGAGCTGAAGGCGCCGGTTAGGAGCTCCCGGGGGCGGAGCTTAGTTAGGGTTAAACTAGGTCGTGACCTACCCAGGATTTTCGTGTTTTTTCCCTATCTCGTTCCTAAAAAAACTTAATTCATCCGAAATGATTGGGCTAGCTAATGCCTCTCATGCCCACGCCATATTTTATGAAATTTTTTCGCGCTACTACTACATTGCACTGTTACATGTTCGTGGGCCTAGCCCATACTAGAAGATGCGTGGGCGCCAGAAACTCCAACCGGAGCTGAAGGCGCCGGTTAGGAGCTCCAGGGGCAGAGCTTAGTTAGGGCTAAATTGGGCCGTGACCTGTTCAGGAATTTCGTGTTTTTTTACCTATCTCGTTCCTAAAAAAAGTTAATTTATCCGAAACGATTGGGCTAGCTAATGCCTCTCAGGCACATGCCTCGCGCGTGTGAGATTGCGCACATGCACTGGGAGCTCCTGAACGACGCATGGCGTACCACGTAAGCCGGCCCAGAAACACGCAGGGTATATATAGCGCAAAAAACCTTCCAAACAAGTTGCTCCCGTGAGGTTTAGAGCATGCACGGTTTTTAAATACGGTGCACCGTGCCTAACCACTAGATTGATTACATCGCGAAACTTTTATGAGCAACTGTACCCGCACTATTTCCTAAACACACATTTTAGAAAAAACATGATTCTTATTCAAAAAAATCATGAATTACGAAAAAGTTTATTTATTCAAAAAAGATCACAAATTAGGAAAAAATCAGTTATTCAAACAAGTTAAAGATTTTTTAAAAAGTTCATCAGTTTTAAAAAGTCCAAAAAATTGAAAAAAGATCATACATTTTGAAAAAGTTCATCGATTTTGAAATAAAGTTCATCGATCTTCAAAACAAGTTCACACATTTGAAAAAAAGTTCATCAAACTTGAAAAATAGTCATCAAACTTGACAAAAAGTTCATTGATTTGAAAAATGTTCATCGATTTGAAAAAATAAAAAAATCACCGATTTAAAATAAAGTTCACGGATTTGGAGAAAAACATTCAGAAATTTGAAAACAAAAATTCACTCACTTCGCAGAAAAGTAGAAAGAAAGAAAAAAATGAAATGAAATGCGAAAATCCGCATCTAAGCCCAGGCTCAGATGCTCCCGCTAAGAAAAAAATTCAAAACAAATACTAGAAAAATTCAAAAAAAACCATTTTTTGTGTGTAGTAGATAATGTGTTGCGTGAGGTCCGCTGCAAATTGCAACTCATTTGGACATTTGAGCAGCTCTCGGCAAAAAAGACAAATCAGGTCAAAACAGTTCATGAACAGTAAACTTTTTTACAGACCTCAATTTTGTCTTTTTTGCCGAGAGATGCTCAAATATCCAAATGAGTTGAATTTTGCAGCGAACCTCACGCATCAAATTATCTACCATACAAAAAAAATTGGAACTTTTTGAATTTTCTAGTATTTGTTTTGATTTTTTTCATCGGCGCGGGTGCAGCTGAGCCCGGGAGCCAAATTGGCCTTCTCAATGAAATGCAAAACTGAACAAAACTGTTTTTGAGAAATGAGAAAAAAAGGTTTAAAAGGCTCTAAGTAAACATGAACAGGTGGGTTGGTCGAATGGTTAGAAAACTGCTGCTTAAGGCGTCGTTTAGGATTTGCTGCATGCATTGCCTGACAATTTTCATATTATTCATGTCTCTGTTTTCATATTTGCCGAATTAATACATAAAGAGACCAAGACGGAAGAGGACGAATAGCAACAAGTTTCCTCCAGCGGCCTTGAAATAAAGCACATCGCTAAAGTTGACCTCCGGTCTACTGCCTAATGACTAAAATTTTGTGTTTTCTTTACCTTGGCCCGACCAGCTTTTTGTTTAAAACTGCGCCACGGGCAGCAGCCGGCCTACATTCACTCAGTTAGTGTGCAATTATGGAGAGCGGAGTGGCGGGCTCTGACATAGAAAAAGACAAATGAGAATAAATGTATTTTATACTAAACATTTATATTTTTGTATAGTTTAATCTACGATGTTATAGTCTTAACGAGTATAATTTACCTAGTTAGCATGGTTAACCACGTAACTGATAAATATTAGTTATAGTGTTACATATCTGTTGCATTGCTGCAATTTTAATAAAAATAACCCCATCAATTATTTTCAATTACTAAATAAACTATAGTGTGAATTATGTGTTGTGTGTGTGAGTGTTTATGTATATTTTATATCTTTTAGTGCCATGGTAGAGATATCTGAAACATACAGTCAAACAAAAATCTTAACAACGATTTCTAGTATGATGATGTATTCATAATTGTAGAATATACTAGAGTACTAAGTTGAACCATTAGCATTGATTATTGACCGGTTTTTTCAGGGTCAAATGTGTGTTGCAAGTTCTGGTCAGTTTAATAATAACTTGACACTATGTGTATGTTTTATACTTTATATTAAAATAACATCAGTTAATAGAGTTACCGATGGACATATAAATAACATCACTTGATACTTTATATTAAAAACGACCCTGAGTAAAAAAATGATGGGAAAACTAGCAACTACTGGCTCAAAAAGAAAAAAACCATTTATTATAGGACAAAAATTATTGAAAAATAATTTTATGAAATAATAAAATTTACAAAATTTCATTTTAAAAATTCATTGATTTTAAATAGTGTTCAGAATTTAGAAAATATTTAAAAAATTTAAGAAATGTTCATACTGATTAAAAATAAAAAATACATGGAACTAAAAGGTTCATGAAATTTTAAAAATACAAGTTCTTTACAAAATCATATATTTAATTAATAGTTCACGTATTTAAAACATTGTTTATTAATTAGAATAAGAATCATGTAGCAAAAAGATGTTCATGGAAGAAAAATAGAAAAAAAGGATAGTTGGGTCAACCCAATACACAGAGCCCTGTGCGTTACAACGACACGTGCAGGTCGGTGTGCCTTCCCATGCAGAAAACATTGACATTTATAACTTGGGCCATGTTCGTGGTATTTTTATGTCTGTTCTCCGTCAAACTCCTGCCTGCTAAACAGTGCCTCATATGGTGGCAATGTGGATGATTTCGGTTCGGGAGTTGGAACAAGCGAGGGAGGTGGATTCGGTGGCGCCGATGAACTTCAATTCGGTGGAGGTGGACTCCATGGCGCGGAGTGAAGATCGACCCCCAAGATGATGTCGGACATGGGCGCAAACCTTTTGCATGCCCTCTTTTGCGTTATAAACTTCCCTTTTATTTGCGCGCAAACTATTTATGTCGTTTAAATTTGAACTTGTTTGCCAAACCCTATGTCAAATGCGAGATTTGCAATTTTACGTTTGCGGGTCTTCGCGGTGGTGCCCGAGTAGAACCCGCAGAAGCCGACCCGTAAAAAAGCATATTCAACGAATATACTTTTTTACGGATCCGTTTGGGGGGTATGCATCTGTGCCAGCCCGCGCCGGCCCGCAAAAGTGGTTTTGCGCGAAATGTAAACGAGTTTTGCGGGCCGGCGGGATGCGGGGTCTGCTAGAGTTGATCTAAGGGCCTGAGGCTGAGAGAACCCTCCGCTCTTTTTTTTCCTTCGACTGTTTCTTTTTTATCGTTAGCTAGTCCGACGTGGATGCAGCCAATGAGCGCCCATGATGCACACGTTAATGTTTTGGATGTAGAAAATGGTTTTTTTTGGAGCAATGATTTTTTTGCCACCACTCCGATAAATATGATTTCATGATGAAATTATGCAAGCACTCGGAACATTTGTCAATGTTTCACACAAAAAATTCAAAAAAATTTGAATTGTTTTCAAATTTTTATGATTTTACTATTCATACAGGCTTATTTGAGCTCGAGCTGAGAATAGCTATGTCCCCAACTTGGTGTGCAGGAAGAGGAATAGCTGTCCAATAAAGATATTGAATTTCCTATGAAGAATTTACCTATGAAACCGTGCTAACACAACAGCATTGGGAATTCCCTAAAATTCATATATCCAATCACGCCGTAGATGGAGGATGAATTATAAGCAAATAGAACTTCTTGAGTACTGTAGTTCTTCCTCTTCTTATTAGTTGTAAGTGCATCTAGTGCCCCCTTAGTGATTTTGAAGTATTTAAGACAAATGACTTAAGGGACTAGTGTGTTTGTGAGTGTACACAGGAAGTATAGTCCCTGAAGATTTGGTTTAATGGACCAAAGATGACCCCTAAAAATGTACCTCTTCAAGTGAAGAATTTGGTGTGTCCTTTGAAGAAATTGAAGTGAAGAATTGGAAGCTTCAAGACTTTACTTTTTGAAGAAATTGAAGTGAAGAATTAGAAGCTTCAAGACTTTACTTTTCGTAGTTTCTTTCTTCTTATTTTGAGTCATAGAAAATACCGTACTATTAAAAAGGGTCTAAGTGATACATAATCGTATTTTTGAAGTGATGCTCAAAACCTATTCACTACCTATTTCTTCGAGTTGAAGACTTTGGAAATCTCTTGCAGTACAGTCGAGTTCATTAGCGACAGAGACGAAGTTCTTCTGCTCGTTCACGAATGCTTTAAAAAGAGTCGGTTTTGCAGCGGTTTTTCCTAATTTTCTTTGTTTCCATTTTTGCCTTTCTTTTCTCACCAGTTTTTCTTGGTTTCCTTCTTTTCTTCTTTTTCTGCTATTTTATTTGGTTTTCTCTCTTTTTTAATAATTGTTTTCTCCATTTTGTGTTTGTTTTTCTTTTTTCTTTCATTTTTGTTTGGTTTTAATTTTGTTTCCATTCTTTGGTTTTATGTTGTTTTTTCCTATGTTTGTTTGG
>NC_057813.1:644127132-644131169 GCF_018294505.1 Triticum aestivum
TTCACTCTACATTTTTGTAGGTCAAAAATATTTTATTAATAAGTGATCAATATTTTTTGAATACACCTTGAAAATTGTTCGAACGCTTATTCAACATTTTTTTAAATACCTGTACAATATTTTAAACTTATTCAACATTTTTCAAATGCTTGTTCAACATTTTTCGTACTTATTCAACATCTTCACATAAAATTCAACATTTTTAATACTTCTTCAAAATTTTCAAATACTTGTTCAACAATTTTCAAATACTCGTTTAATATTTTTTAATTCTTATTCAAAACTTTTATAAATACTTGTTCCAGATTTTTTTTAATGTGTTTTTAAGAGTTTTTTGTATATTATATATTTTAAAGTATACAGAAAAGTACAAAAATAAAGCAAAAAATGAGAACAGAAAACTGAAAAAAAAGACAGGCATTGACCACCCGCTCCCATTTGGGCACCCCCCAACGCGAGAGTTGCCCCCCCCCCTCTCGCTTAAAGCGAGAAATGGGGGCGCAAAAAAGGAGAGGAAGCATCGTCCATTTTTATTTTAAGTCCTTCAGACAAGGAGCGACTAAAGAAGAGGCTGCCGCGTTCATTTCTTTTTAATTTATTACATCGGGAGGTGGTGGCTAGATTTTTTCCTCTTCTCTTTAGTTAGTTTTTATTTTCTATGACTTCAGTCTGATGTAAAATAACATTTCTATATCCTCATATTATCAGTGGGGTAATATGTGCTATTGAACCAGGACAATGTACTAAAACAATCTACTCAACCTGAGTCGTGTTTGTTGCTCAGGGTAGATTGTCCTCGTGTTTTTTGTGTTTGTCGCTCGGGTGAATCTATGTTGGTCTTTTTCTCATTTATTTTGAAATTTATTAACTTTTAAAAATTCATGGTTTTTATTTTCACTTTTCCGTTTTTTCTTTTTTTTCTACTTTATTTTTATTTGTTTTAAATTCATTGAAGTCTTAAAATGGATTTGCTACGTCGCATCTAGATGAAATTTAGTAACGTGTCATATAAGTTTTTGACTGTTCAATCTATTCGCTTAAATATTGTGGAAATCTTGATTGTGTGTTGTTTTACCACGTGTGTCCCATGTCACACTGAGACTATAGTTCGTTTTTCATCCCAATGCAACTCCACCTTCGAGTAGCAACTATAGGTCTTATAGTTTTTAGTTGTCCCAATAGCAAGTACATCATCAATTCACAACTGGCATTATAATTTTGTGTAGTCCCAACTGTAAGTCCATCATTGACACAGAATTAGCCCCATAGTTTATTTTTATCCCGGTTACAAGTTCGCCCTCGACTCGTAACTGGAGCCCAATTTTTTTTGTCTCAGTTGTAAGTCGACCCTCGACTTACAAGTTGGGCCCGACCTTTTTTTATCTCAGTTGCAAGTCCACCCTTGACTCGCAACTGGGGCTATCTTTTTTATCCCAGTTGCAAATCCATCTTCGAGTTGCAACTCGAGCTCGCCTTTTTTTGTCCCAGCTGCAAGTCCACCATCGACTCACAACTAGGCCCGACCTTTTCTTTGACTCGGTTACAAGTCCACCCTCAACTCGTAACTGGGGTCTGACCTTTTTCTCTTCCAGTTGCAAGTACATTATCGACCCGCAACTGCGGTCCGGCCTTTTTTTGTCCCACTTGCAATCCCCCACTCGACTCGTAGAATGGATACAACCTTTTTTGTCCCAGTGGAAAGTGCACCCTCAACTCACAACTGGGGTCTGACCTTTTTTTGTTCCAGTTGCAAGTCCACCTTCGACTCGCAACTGGAGCCCGACATTTTTTTACTAGTTACAATCTCACTCTTGTTTTGCAACTGGCCCCAACATTTATTTTGTCCTAGTTGCCAATCCACCCTTGACTCGCAACTGGCGTCCGACCTTTTTTGTCACAGTTGCAAGTCCAGCCCCGACTCACAATTGGGGTCTAACATTTTTTTGTCCCAGTTGTAAGTCCATCCTCCACATGCAACTAGGGTCTAAAAATTTTTGTTCTGAGTTGCAAGTCCATCCTCGACTCACAATTGGTGCCCTTCTATAGTTCCAGTTGCAAGTTCACCCTCGACTTGCAATTTGGGTCTGATTTTTTTTGTCTCAGTTACAAATTCACTCTCGACTTGTAACTAGGATCATCCTGTTTTTTCTCAGTTGCAAGTCCAAAGCTGACTCGCAACTCGGGCCCAACATATTTAATCTCAATTGTGAGTCCACCCTGGACTCACAACTCGGGGTCCAAACTTTTCTTTCTTCCAGTTGCAAATCCACCCTCAACACGAGCAAACCGCAAATGAGCCGACCCAAGTAACTAGGATACATTTTTTTGTTTTGTTTTCTTCATGTTCTTTATTTTTGTTTGTTTTATCATTTTTTCCTCATTGGTTTTCCCCTCTTTCTAATTTTTCTATTTTCCAAAAATTGGACAATTTTTTATTTTATTTTTTGTTTTTATGATTCCTTTTTCCATAAATTCACAAGTTTCAACATTGTTTCAAAATTCATAGATTTGTTCATTTTTTTCAAAATTGTTTTTTTATCAAAACAAACTGAAATTTCAAAATGTGTTCGTGTTTTCAAAACATTGTTCGCAAGTTATAAAAATGTTCGTCATTTTTTACACAAGTTCAAATGTTTGAAACAATGTTCAAATTTCCAAATTATGTTTGCAGATTCAAAAAATATTCACCCTTCAAAAAAGTGTACGCATTTATAAAAAAAATCACCGTTTCAGAAATTGTTTGCCAGTTTGTAAAAATACTTTTATTTCCAAGAAAATGTTTCTTAATTATAAAAATTGTTCGTATCGACTAAAAAACCACAATTTCAACAAATGTTCAAAAAAATCTGCATTGCTCGAGCTGTCGCTGAATATAGTGTTTAGTGTTTCACGCTGACAAGAAGTCACTAACACCCACTAGCTTGTGGCTAGCTATAGGCATCATATGTAAAAGGTCTTGTGTTTTGATTCCGAGCGACTGCATTTCCATTTTTGAAATTTCTACGCTGTGTTATCCACCATTGCGCCACACTTGCTAATGGGCTAGCCCAGTTGGGGGCTCCCTGTACGGCGAGTGACTGTCAGACACAATGCCCAACAGCTGCACAAGCACAACAACAACAAAAACCGAGACAAACAAAAAGGTCCAAGACAAACAAACAAACAAAAGAAGCCACAAAATGTGCTCATGACATACTTAGATGTGAGGTATTATTTACATCTACTCCCTCCGTTCGGAATTACTTGTCTCGGAAATAGATGTATCTAGTTCTAGATAGATCCATTTCCGAGACAAGTAATTCCGAACGAAGGGAGTAGATGAGATATAGTCAGACCGATATGTAACTCCTAGTAAATCAATAATGAATCATGGCTGATGGCCATGAAGAAATCCAATCCATGCAAGAAGACGATGGTCCATGGTAGCACGCAAGAGCGGGGCTGAGCAAGGCAGGCAGCCACGGAGGCGCGGGCGGCAATGGAGGAAGGCGGGTCGTCCTACTCCGACCTGACGGACATGATCTGCTACGTCTCAGAGATGTCAAGGAAGAGGAGCCACGAGCACGGGGGGGACACGAGCTCGACCACCCATGTTGCTGCACTCTCGGTACAGTCCTAAAGCTGTAGCACTGTACTACCAACACCTACTACCAAGCTCGCCCACTATCTTTTCTTCTGCAGGTGAAATTTGTATCATTTCATCGATTAGGTAAAAAAAAGGTTGCAGAAAACTCGCACACGATCTGGGATCGTAGACTACGCCTCCGGCAGCAAAGACCCGGGTGCTTAGCAGATGCCCAGGATTTGGGTTCATCTCGAATGGTCACAATCACTTTGATGATAACAGTCGTAATGACGGAAGTACTCATAGCAACTACTATCTATAAATACAGCTACTAGCTTTTTTCACTTCCCGCTCCCCGACCTAGACGACATGCGGCGGCGGCAGATATGCCCTACCCTACGGCGATTCCGAGGGCGGAGGGCCCCTTCTCCCTCTTTTGTCGCTCCGATGATGGGAGGGGGCGAGGACCCCA
>NC_057813.1:644132814-644133164 GCF_018294505.1 Triticum aestivum
TTTTTTCCCTATCTCGTTCCTAAAAAAACTTAATTCATCCGAAATGATTGGGCTAGCTAATGCCTCTCATGCCCACGCCATATTTTATGAAATTTTTTCGCGCTACTACTACATTGCACTGTTACATGTTCGTGGGCCTAGCCCATACTAGAAGATGCGTGGGCGCCAGAAACTCCAACCGGAGCTGAAGGCGCCGGTTAGGAGCTCCAGGGGCAGAGCTTAGTTAGGGCTAAATTGGGCCGTGACCTGTTCAGGAATTTCGTGTTTTTTTACCTATCTCGTTCCTAAAAAAAGTTAATTTATCCGAAACGATTGGGCTAGCTAATGCCTCTCAGGCACATGCCTCGCGC
>NC_057813.1:644445114-644451259 GCF_018294505.1 Triticum aestivum
CACGCCCATGAACACATCGATGGTGTGACGATATCCGTCGCAGTGGTAGATGAGATCGCCATACAAGGAGCATGATATTCTGCGCAAAATGAGCACCAACAATTAGAGCCACGGATAAGCACATGATATTTTGCAGATCAAATATGTGTGCCTATCTGTCGAAGAAACTTGATATGCCCCAAGGAGTAAGAAGCATGGATAAATAAATACATGATGTTGTCCAGATGGGATTCCAATTACATTTCGGTGGGCATGTCATGTCCAGATTCAGAACAATCTATTAGAACCCAGAACGCGAAAAAACTTGCTTACAGAGGTTCCCTCCAGTTAAAGTGTTAAACTTGAAGATTTTGTGTGTGAAATCAGTACATTCATCAGAACATGAGAAAGATGTATAGTGCCACCTTTCGGCTAGCAGCATACTCTAAATAAAACCGACAAGTGTGTGCAGCTGTAGCCCTCTGACAGATACAACTTTTTTATGCATTGAAATGTTGTTCAGAGGTTTCGAAATGCAACTTTCCTCTGGTCAAATTTGTTCTTCTTTATTCCATTTCAGGGGACTCAAATTTGCTCACTAATCAAAACAGAATACAGGTTAATTGTGTGATCAGGTAGCTAGTTGAGTCGAAATGCTTGCCTGCTTGGATCAATCCACTAGATCTACTGTAGTTCTGGCCTCAGGTGGGTAACCAGAGTGTTACTTCCTACAACAGTATCCACTAAAAAATTCACAGAAACGACCGTGGGTTATGAGATCAGAGACGAAGTGGCCAAGAAGCGATTCATCAAAACAAAAAGAAAACAAAGATAGGTGGAACTAGCTATGGTTTCAGTGCGGTTGAGGGAGGGAGAACGAGCCTCGTGGGTGAGGAAGGAGACGGCGGTGGTGACGCGGTCACTGGCTGTTGCGGGCGTCTTCTTCTCCGGTGGAGCTGCCAACTTCCGTCGGAGCAGGTGCACTCTGAAAACAAGAACATTGACGGACGGAACAAGGGAACTCTGAAAAAAAATGACACCTCCGGGTTCAGATAACCAACGGCTTGGATTCGTCGCCATTGTATCACTATATTAATAATGCTTCTCTTGGAACTATCATGCTCTTGCAGTCGCAGGTCATCAACAGGGCCCAATCGATGTTTTTGAACACTGCGAGAGAACTAAATTCTAAAAATTGAAGATAGCTAGATTGGACAGAACAACAGAGGGACCAACAACAGGCGACACAGAGTGCAGGACCAACAACACGAGTTGCTACAACGTTCAGGTTGGCAAACGGGCAAGCATAACAATTAACAAAAACCGACGAGCACACATCCGCGATAAGAAAGTAATGATCTGGATGGCTTCATTTCCCCCAAGGTCAGGTGTGTTTGGTAGCCCGCATAGAGGCCAACCAGGCCTGCGTGGAAAGAAAATTGGTTGTTTGCTTGCTTGTGTTCACTGTTGGGCCTGCATCGCACAAAACTTAACACAGCTCCTAGCCAAGACAGCTAGGAACATCCAAATCGGCAATTTTTTCATAGACAAGCCCGCGGGATACACGTGGGCGGCGGCGGCTGCACACAAGGAGCCACGTTCAAGAAGTCGTTTGTTTGCTGAAGCGCCGGCAATAATTACCCTCACCTTTCATCACCGCTCTCTATCCACTCTTCCACTCTCAAACCAGCGCGGTGGTAAGCGAATCGGAGATCAGCAAGGCAACCACCGGCCGAACTTCACTGGCATAAGCAACATCACTTGCAGCACTTCGGCAATTGCGGTAAGCTGTATTTTCACCTCCTAACCTACTATTTCGCATTCGATCCGCGTCCTAGGGGAATGGGGAATCGAGGTAAATAGACATAGGATTGACCATAAGTTGATGATGTGTACTAAGTAGCCATGGATTTTAGGGTTCCGATCTGGATTGAGTACAAGGAGAATGTGGATTGGGGGTTAATCTTACACAGTAGCCCGGCAACTCTGGAGGCCACCATACTTTGTCAATCGATCTGGACTCTGGCGAGGATGACGAAACGGTGGTCCAGCCGGAGGACAAGAACAAGGCCAAGGGCCCCCGCCGCTCCAACCGCCTCCAGGGTCGCCGGGGCTAAGATTTGAAACTACTGTATAAGATTAACCCCCAATCCCCATTCCCCTTGTACTCAATCCGGATCGGAACCCTAAAATCCATGGCTACTTAGTACTCATCGTTAAGTTATGGTCAATCCTATGGCTATTTACCCCGATTCCATATTCCCCTAGAACACGGATCAAATCTAAACGCGGATCGAATGTGAAATAGTAGGTTAGGAGGAGAAAATACAGCTTACCGCAATTGCCGAAGAGATGACGGTGATGTTGCTGACATCGGTGAAGTCTGGCCGATGGTCGCACTGCCGATCTCCAATCCTCTGATCGATGCCGGTGTGAGAGTGGAAGAGTGGAGAGAGGGAGAGAGAGAGCGGTAAAGGAAGGTGGGGGTAATTATTGTCGACGCTTCAGGAAACAACATGACTTCTCAAGTGTGGCTCCTCGCGTGCAGCCGGCGCCGCTTACGTGCATCCCGTGGGCCTTTCTCTGGGAAAACTGCCGATTTGGACTTTCCTAGCGGGCCTGGCTGGGAGCTGCTATAAGTTCCGTGCGATGCAGGCCCAACAGTGAACACAGAGAATCAAACAACCATTTTCTTCCCGCGTCGGGCCTGGTTGGCCTCTATGCGGGCTACCAAACACGCCCCATGCCTTGTGTTTCCGTCTAAACAAGCGGGCAACCAAACAGGCCACCTTTTGTTACGCCCCAAGCAAGCTAGAGGGTATGGCCCAACTAGGTCAAGCATGCAATGCAGGCAAAAGTTGCTATGAGAACCAAACAAGCCTTTTGTTGCCTTTGCGGCGGAAGGAGCATCCCTCGGTGAGCCTCGCCTTTCCTCCTGTAGGCTGGCAGAGCACCATCTGCCAGGCTGGGCACACCACCACGGTCTGAGAGTGGCTGAACACGGTCGTTTGTGATCAAGACAATAGAAAGTTGGAAACATCAGTCATAATAATTTAACTGAACTTTTTTTTTTGCGAATGAATAAGTTAACTGAACTTGGTTGATACATAAGCATCAATATGAATCAGGGACAGACAAACAACAGACTATCAAAGGAGGCAGATCCAACATTTGACGAGGAATGATCTTCAAAATTAAAATGATTAATCAGCTAGAAGTTTTGAGTAAGCTTGACCTACGAGGTGACATCTGACATGTCTCAGTCCATTTAACTCAAATGTTTCAACAAGTCGAGCAGTAACAACGGCAGCATTAGCACAGGCGACCGACAAGAGCACATCATCAGCAAGCACAACAACTGTATACTACTCCACTAGTGTACATCAACCGGAGCAGAAGATGCACATGTTCCTAAATCTACAGACCTTCTCATACACCAGCATCCCTTATGTCAAAATTGCATAAACAAACCTAATCTTTAAGCGTAGCCAGGCCCAAGGCTACCAGGGCCATGGCCTGGGGCGTGGCTGTATTATCCTTCATTCGCTGTAGCTTTTTATCTTCTACTGTAGCTATTAAAGGTACTGTAGCTGTGAGAGATGGCCCGGGGCATAGCCATGCCTTAGCTACGGCACTGATATTCTTTATCAAGGCATAGCAATTTTTTCAAAAAAAAAATCCTCTGGTCAATAGTACACCCCACCATCATAATTCCTCATCATAATTTATGTTGCTATTTGTGTATGTAGAGTATTTGCTAGGAAGACAGGGGTAAAGCGGGGGGAAAGATGATAAACTCATTTTGCAGTTACATGTTGAAGCAGCCCTGACGCTTACATCCTGCACGCAGAGACGAACGCATCGTTAGGGGCCAGGCCAGGAGAGCAACCAAAGGAAGGGGAACCCCCGTCAGATTCTATACGCGGCACGCACATACCATGAAGAAGGAGTCGGGGGACGGCACGAGGCGCTATTCTTCTTGTGCTTGAGCTTCTCGAGCTCCGCCGGCGGGCAGAGGAGGCCGATGTCGTTCTGCAGCACCTGCTCGGATCCCCAGGCGAGATCACGAGAGAGAGAAACGAGTTACGGCGTGCGATCGGACGACGGAGCAAGCATTCAAAATCGATCCAAGGGGATATGGATCGAAGGGGTCAGCGTACCATCTTGGACGGACGAGCGGCGGTGTTGGCGACGGAGAGGACGCGAGCGAGCAGAGCACGCGGTGGCGGCGGGGAAGTGGAGGGCTGCGGCGGCGGCGGCGGCGGCGGCGGCAGGAAGAGGCGTTCCGGTGAGGGGTGAGGACTTGTAATCTTGTATGATACATATTCGTGGGCTCCAAAGAGCAGCTTCCTGGGCTTCTCGGGCTCTTCTTTTGGGCAGCGCCAAACAGCCTTTCTTGGGCCGGCTCCATGGACTTGCTTGTTGAATGGCGTGGTGTGCGTGCGTCCAAACACACAACTCTGCCCTAAATTGATCTAAAAAAAACTCTGCCCTAAGACGAAACTTTTTTTAGTTGAATTCAAATGGAAACTTGAACGTAATGTATGTGTGTGATGTGTGTTTGTGTGTGCTGGATGGAATGGAAGTGTCCTTCCAAATCGTAATACTTCTGCTCAACACGGAAAAGAAGTGTCGGTGTGCCTAAAGTATATAGACACTTCCAAATTGTATACTTCTGTTTGACACGAAGATATCACGCAGGTGTGTCAGTGTGCCTAAGTATGCAAAAATATATAGGGGAATATGCATTTTGTTAATCTCGTGCGGAGAAAATAAATTACATGATCCCTATTTAGGATGCGCTCTGTGGCCTGTTTGTCGCGGCCGATATGACTTGGGACGATGGTGAAGTCCTAGTTCACGGGGCCTCACAAAGCTCCGAGTAATTATGACTGCGAGTCGAGCTCGTCGACCACCTTCGCTTAAGCTGCTATAATGGACGTTGTCTTCATGTCTCGTATTGTCCCCGAGCTTGGTGTTGACGATGGTGGTGAAGTGGAAGGGAGAGCGGTACGGTATGGGAGTTTTCATCGAGCAAACTAATGTCCATCTCTTGAGCGCACATTGCAGCGGGATTCTAGCACGCCCCCGAGTTCGGCAAGTGAGCGCGGGAAAAAAGGGCTAGACCAGTTAGCCCTTATTTGCAAAAAAAAATTTGACATAAAAAATGAAAAGCTGATAAAAAAAAGGCAGGGAAGCATAAAATTTACAAATTGCCATGCTCTAATTTATAAAAATGTCATGTTGTACTTTATAAATTTGCCCTCCTCTAATTTATAAATTTACCATGGTTTGCTCAATAAATGTGCCATGGTATCTACAAAAATAAAATTGTCATGCTCTAATAATTTATAAACAAACATGAATGGTTTGACTGCAACTTTAACGAAAAAATGATTATTTAGACCATGGAAAAATTATAAACATTAGGGTGTTTCACAAGGCAAACTGAAAAATAGTATCTCTAAAAATCATGGCAATTTATCTTAAAAAAGTAGTAGTGTTCACATGGCAAATTCTGTGTTGCAAAAAAATTGTACTTGTCAGAAAGCGGAAATTTGCCATGCCAATAAGGTTTATAGTATAGACCAAAAGAATTTGCCATGTGCCTAATAGAAACATGACCCTAGAAGTTACCATGTTTTAGAAAACAAAAAAATCTAAAAACTTGACATGCAAACATTACAAATTGTGTAAATTCGCCATGTGGAAAGTTGAAAACTTCATAAAATTTCCATGTGGACATTATGAAAAAATAATAATTTCCCCATGTTTGAAAAACAAAATTATGAATTTTCCATGTGAATAGTAGATTTGTTTTACAAATTTTGCAGTGTGTATAAAAACAATTTCTTAGAAAAATGCAGAAAATATGTAAAATTGCCACGTGACAAAGTAGAAAACATTTTCAGAAATTTCCATGCATAAGTGATAATACTTTTCAAAATCTTACCATAGGAGCATTAGAAAAAGACATAAATTTGTCATGTTTGGAAGAGAAAAATGTTATGACTTTGCCATGTGATCAGGAGTAAATATTTCGAAGTTTGCCATGTGTAGAAAAATATATATTATAAAATAGAAAAAACAGTATCTAAAATGTGCCATGTGAATATTAGAAACATTTCCAAGAATTGTCATGTCTATACACCAGAAGTGTAACATT